>NW_007726250.1:75721-131372 GCF_000696425.1 Galeopterus variegatus
CCCAGTGGGCTTTTTTTTTTTTTTTTTTTTTTTTTTTAAAGATGACCAGTAAGGGGATCTTAACCCTTGACTTGGTGTTGTCAGCATCACGCTCACCCAGTGAGCCAACCGGCCATCCCTCTATGGGATCCGAACCCGTGGCCTTGGTGTTGTCAGCACCGCACTCTCCCAAGTGAGCCACGGGCCAGCCCCACAGTGGGCTCTCCATGAGCCTGCAACTTTGTTGTCTCCTGGCTTTGATTATATTGGTGACGAGAACGAGTACAGAGGAACACCTGGAAAAGCCACAGAGATCAATGGACAGTGGTGTGGGAAAGAGCTGAGAGGTGGGGGAAGGGAAAAATAGAGCTGGAAAGGGAGAGTGAGGGGAGAAGGAGACAAAAGACAGAAGACTGAGTTTTGAGAAGGCGTTTAGAGCCATTTAGATGGGGGCAGAGAATGTTGGAGCCGCAGGGATGCGACGCTGTGTGAAATGAGAGATTGATTTTTTAAAGCTCAGTGGATATTTATTGATGATGTATAAGATACGGTGGTCCTTGCTATTGAAAGTTTATAATCTAGGCAGGAAGGTAAAGCAGACACACGAACAGTGAAGCTTCAGTACAAGAGGAAGCGGTTTGCTATAACAGTATCTCGAGTGCATCATCAAATGTCAAATTGGTGGAACAGAAAATAAAAAAGGATTCAGCAGGCAACCTCCGTGGGACCCCATGACAGCCAACAGCATGTGGAGAGATGAATTGAGCAGAGTCCTGGAGAACGGTTAGGACGGGGCCCCCTGCTTTTTGTACTATTAAGCCTTGCTCTCACATTCATTTTTCATTTCGTTGAAAGAGACTCTGGGTCTAGCCCCTCACATGTTTATAAAGGTCTTTATTTTCCCCTCTCATACAGGATTTTTGGATTGGCATAGAATTTAAGTTCCAAATACTTTCCCACAGAACTTTGAAGAGAGTGTCCCTTTGTCTTTCAGCATTCAGGGTGGCTGATGTCATTTCTGGCCTTATGAAAACTCATTTCTTTGTAGGTGATCTGCATTTTACCTTCACAAACCTTCCAGACTTTCTCTTACCCTTGGTGTTCACAAATTTCATCAGGATGAGTTGGTCTTCATTCAGTCTGAAGATTTGTGTTTTTCTTCAGCTTAGAGAGATTTTCTTCTATTATTTCTTGGATTATTTTTTCCTTTGAATTATTGCTGTTCTTTTAGACAGGTATTAGAATCTCTGGCTCTGTCATCCATGTCACTTAACTTTTCTTTCATATTTTCTGTGTTTTGCTATTTCTGCATCTATGTTCCTTATGTTATTCAGTCCATCTACCCACTTTCTTTTTCATAGCTGCCTGTTGCTGAGGCTTAGTTTGGGTTCTCTAATAAGCAAACCATTAAAAACAACATGAATGCAAGTGGCTTACTTGGGAGATGATGCCAGGAACTACCTGAAGGGGTGTGGGGAAGTAAGACAGAGAAGGGAAGGCAGCCAGTGAAGGGTGTGCAGTCAGGCCAGTTACCAGTTAATCATGCCAGGAATTCTGGAAGCCAGGGTAGAACTCAGGCCCTGGAGTTATTCTACCCAAGAACTGGGGTATTTATACCAGATCATTGGTTGAGGGTGGTTTCCAGGATAGGGGGTGTTAATTCCTCAGCACTTCAGACATGCCACGCAATTGGCAAAGAGGACAAGAGGACTAATGGGTGAGGGAGGAACCTCAGGCAAAAAACTGCAGGTGCTGGCTATTGCAATCAGGTCACTGTTAACCAAAGTGGGAAGAGTGAAGGGACCTGGGCAGGGTATCTACTACGTCTTGTTTCATGGGTGCACTATTCATCTCATGTTCCTCTGGGGACATGGAACAACTTCTACTAAATTCCCTTCCTTCTGTTTCCTTAAATGCTGGTCCATCTTCTGCAGAGCTTGGTGCTTCTCTTTAGTGGTTTTTGCTTTTATTGATTTGGCATGACCAGGGCCAATGGTGGAGAAGAGGAAAAGTGTGGGAGTATGATCTAGAAGCTGGCTTTTGGGAGTAGGGGCCTCCCGCAATTCTTGGGTTCCACCAGCTGCCTGGGGCACTGCCCTGTCTCTTGCTTTTCCCACCCAAGTCCTAGACACACTGCTCTAGTCTGGGGCCAAGTGCCATTGCCACCTGCTACTTGGCAAAGTGGGGAAAGGGTAGAGTCAACCTGTCCTGCTGTTTTAGATGCCAGTTCTCAAACAACCACTTTCATGGTGACACCAACGCCTCACCCTGCTCCTTAGATCCATTGCCTCTGATTTGGAAAATTCCCAGAAAATTTTTTAATATTATACATTCCCTTCCGCATGTGTTTTGGGCTATGGTTTCCTCCAACAAATTGACTCTATATGCTCTCTGTCCCTAAAAGACTTCTCAACATTTGTGGTCCACTAATGCCATTTAGTTTTCCAGCCATATTATGAATCTATTATTTTTAAATATTTCTTTTCTGTCATTGCTAGGAATTGGGGATGGAAATACTGTCGTAGTAAAAGCACATGTTCAGTCTATCATCTTGATCCAACCCCCAAGAAAGATAATTTGAAGAAATGTTGCTGAGTGTTAAAAATGTAACCCCCACCTCCACTGCCCATTCTTGACATTTTATCAAGAGCCCACTGTAAAGGTTTGATGTCAGACGTATGTTTCCTTTTGCTGTGACATGCTGATGAGATGCATTGGAGCAGGTTGTATTTACCAACAATGGCTCCCACAATAGCTTCCATACCACATCCTTTATGGCATCTGTGTCTTTTCTCCTTGAGCCTGGGGAGATTGTCATGACTTTCACATGGCAGAAGAGACAGTGAATTCTGAGGCTACATTATAAAAATGCCATGCATTTCTACCTTGCTTTCTTGGGACACTCACCCTTTTAACCCAGCCAACATGCTATGAGGAAGCCCAGATTATCTTATATGAAGAGACATGTGGAGAGGCCACGTGTAGCCCAGCTGACATCCCAGCTGAGCGGCAGCATCAGCAGCCATACATGTGAGTGACAACGCATCCGGATGATTCCAGACCTCACCTGCTGAGTCACCCCAGCTTTTCAGTCTTCCCAGCTAAGGCCCCAAACATTGTGGGACAGAGAAAAACTTTGTCCTGCCCAAACTGTGCTCTGACCTGTAGAATCCACGAACATAATAAAATGGTTGTTTTATAACTCTAAATTTCAAGATAAAACAGCCCAAAATAACAACTGGAATATGAGCCAAAGAGGGCTCCACTTCATGAAGACCATCCTCACATTATTCTCCTTTCCTGGAATGCCTTTATTTACTTCTTTGCCCAGATAATTTCCTCATTCTTCAAGAATTAGCTCAAGCTCTATCTCCATAAAACCTTTCGAGACCATTCCAGCCTGTGGGGATCTAATCCTCCCTTGGACTCTGGTAAACATTTTCTAGTTCTCCAGAGAGAAGTGGCATGGTGTAGTGGAAATAGATGTGAGGAGCTGGTGGAAATCCAGTTGTTGTTTTTTTTTGTCTTTTTGTCTTTTTCCGTGTCCGGCAACGGATCGCAACCCTCAGTGTTGCCCCCGTACCGGACCGGGGACCGGCAACGGGATTGCAACCCTCGGCGCTGCTCCCGCGCCTCGCTCAGCCAGTGAGCGGGAACCGGTCTGTACGTGGGATCCGAACCCTCGGGCGGGAGCGCCGCCGTGCTTCCCAAGCGGCGCACTATCCAGTGCGCCACCGGGCCGGCCCCGGAAATCCAGTTTTGACGTCAGAAAGATCTGAGGTCTAATGCCAGCTCTACTACTTGCCAGGTAGGTGTATGATCTTGGACAAATTGCTTCATCAACAGAATTGCAGAAAAGATTAAATGAGGTAACGTATGTTACCCCTCCCCCTTTGATAATCACAGATTGTCAGCAATCACAGGCAGTTAACAAACATTTATTAAACTTTGTTGTGAATATCTTGTGCCATATAGCACTCCACACCCAAACTCAGTGTCCTAAAATAATGATCATTTATTTTACTCTCGAAACTAATATTTCAGCAGGGTTCAGTGGGGCAGCCCATCTCTGCCCCATGCCATGTCAGCTGGGGTGGCTAAGCTGGGGCTAGAAGATCCCCTTCAAGATGGTTTACTCACATGGCTGGCAAGTTGATGTGGGCTGTTGACTGGGGCTGTCTACTGTCAGCCTCAGTTCCTCTCCACGGGGGCTTCTCTTCAGGGCTACTTGGGATTCCTTCTGGCATGGAAGCTCAGTTTCAAGATGAAAAGTTTCGAGACACCAAGAATGGAAACTGATGGTATCTTTAGACTTGGTCCCAGAAACCAGAACAGTGTTACTTCTGCTGTGTTCTATTGGTCAAAGCAGTCACAAGGTCCACCCAATCTAAAAAGAAGGAACATAGACCCTACCTCTCAATAGAAAGAGTGTAAAAGAGTTTGTAACATATTCCTTATGTCACAACCATCTTCTAGGTATCAGATGCTCCTCTATGCTCTGCAAATACAATGGGATACAAGCCAGATATGGTGCCCACTTTCATGGAACATATTTGTCTTGTTATATGCACATGTAACTTATGCCACCAACTGACTGAAAACACCTACCAGAGCAAGATGTTGTCTTATTTATTTTTCTGTCCTTGACATTTGACACAGTAACTGGCATGTAGTTAATGAGCAGGAATTGTTGCTGAATTAAATTACACTGTGTAAAATAAGATAATAAAAAAGCACTTTGTAAATTGCAAAGCACTATTCAAATACAAAATCTATAGTTATCATATTAGTCCATTTCTGTTGCTTATAACAAGATACATGGAACTGAGTACTTTATCTGGGTATTTGTCTAAGGCTGGGAAGTCCAAAGTCTGTCTGGTGGTGGCAACAGTGACTCAGCGGTCTCATATTGCAAGATAGTGGAAGCAGAGAGAGGAGAGAGAGAGAAAGACAGACTCTCTTCTTCTTTTAAAGTCCTCAGAACATGCCCCTGGCCACCATTTTTAATCCATTCACTAAAGAATGGTCCCACAACCCAATCACCTCTTCAAGGCTCCACTCTTCAATTACCGTAATAGAATTTCCCACCCTCTTAACAGTCACAGTGGGGGCCAAGTTTCTAATACACAAAACTTAGGGGACACAATTCAAGCTTCAGTGAGTTTTGGGGGGACATAATTCAATCCACTACAGTTATTCACTGGAACTTTTACTGATTACTTATTCTGTACCAGCCACTATCCTAAGCCTTGTTAATACAGAGATAATAAGACAGAGGTCCTGCCTTCAAGCCACTTCTGGAGCAGATATCAGTATTACCTATTTCCTTGAATGTCAGAAAGTATTACTCTTGCGAAATTAATTCAATGACAGCTTAAGTAGCTTAATGTATTAAAAATGTAAAGCCAGACAAGCACTTCCAGAATGGTGGAGTAAGGACCTCTGAAAATCTGTTTCTCCATAAAAACAATGAGAACACTGGCAAAAATTGTCAAAAGTAAAATTTTTAAAACTATGGTTCTTGATCAAAGGCTTATAAGAATCTGATGAGTGTTTATTCAAGAAAAACAGCTGAATCTCAGTAAGAACAATGAGCTTTTGCTCTATTTTAACTTCTATTCCTAACTTCTCCCCACCTCCACGGTATCTTTGAAAACTAGCAGCCTCATAACCATAGTGGCTGTGAAAACAGCAGCCTGGAGCCACTGGAGGGGGCAGAATAGGTTTGGAGCTCCCCAGAGAATTGTCACTCAACTTGTGTGGCAGCTCCCAGGGAAAGCTCTAACTCACAGCCTTGTCTTTATTTGACCTAACTCAGAGCTCACTCAGTAATAAAAGCCCTGTGCCCTGGGAGATTGTTGTTGAGACAATCAGTGGTAATTGTTTAACATCACAACTGCTTGAGGTGGTGACACCAGTCGAGGCAATTAAGAAGCTGGCCGAAAAACCTAAAAGGAAAATTTGGGGAATTAGATTTCTATAGAGGGCTTTTAAAAGACTCCAACAGGATCCTAAGAATCTAGAAGGCCACAGGCATGTGCAGGAATGTATTTGTGACCAGGAAAGACCTGAGAAGGCTCTAATATGTCATCTTTGGATGAACAAGCAAAAAATTAACACTAAGGCAGAGTTGTAAACTGTCTATGGAGCACTGAAGGACGTTTCCCAACGTCCCCAGCAGAGAGCCCTTCAACAAAGGACGGGAGACTTACTGGTTTAAGACATTTAGGGAAATCTCTATCTAATCATTAGCTGACCAATTCTCTAGCTGCTAGGTTAACTACCTAGCAGAAACCTCAGTGATTGTATGTAACAAAGAATATAGACTTTGCAGAATTAGTCCAGGGAAGTCACTAACCACACACACACACACACACACACACACACACACACACACACACACACAAATAGCAACAATGGCAGCAACAAATAATAACAGCAAACCCTGGGGAGCGGAAGGAAATCTGATTTCCGGAGTGGCCACATTATATTGTATTAAACGTCCAGTTTTCAACAAAAATGTATGAGACTTGCAAACAAACAGAACAGTATAGCCCATACATAGGGAGAAAAGGCAGTGAATAGAAATTGTCCCTGAGGAAGCCCGATGTTGGAGTTATTGCCAGTTTTAAAACAGCTATTATAAATATGTTCAAAGAGCTAAAGAAAACCATGTCCAAAGGTTAAAGGAAAGTGTGAGAATGATGCTCACCAATTAGAGAATATCAATTAAAGAGATAGAAATTATATATATACATATATATATTTAAAAGAACCAAATAGAAATGATAGAGTTAAAAAATAGAATAACTAAAATGAAAAATTCATTAGATGGCTCAACAGCAGATTTGAGTAGGCAGGAAAAAGAACTAGCAAACTCAAAGATAGATAAATTGAGATTATCCAATGTGAGGGGGGAAAAGGAATGGAGAAAAATAACCAAAGCCACCCATGGGACACCATCAAGTGTACCAATGTGCATAACAAGAGTCACAGAAGGAGAGGAGAGAGAGATAGAGGAAGAAAGAATATTTGAAAAAATAATGGCCCCAAACTTTCCAAATTTGGTGAAAACCACTTATCTACACCTCTAAGAATCTCAACAAACTCCAAGCAGGATAAACTCAAAGAGATCCACACCTAACACATCACAGTCAAATTGTCAAAAACAGAAACAGAGAGAATCTTGAAAGAAGAAAGAGAAAAACAACTCATAAAGTACAAGGGAGCCACAATAAGATTATAAGGTGATTTCTCATGGGAAACCATGGTAGCCAGAAGACAATGAAATTGCATATTCAAAATGCTGAAAGAGTCACTAGGGTTCTGGTAACACCAAGGTCATGGGTTTGGATACCCATACACGTCAGCCACCAAAAAAAAAAAAAAAAAATGCTGATAGAAAAAGAATTTAGAGCATGGTGTTGGTAACACCAAGGTCAAGGGTTTAGATCTCCAAACTCAACTAAGAATTCTATATCCAGCAAAACTACTCTTTAAAAAATTTAAGGAGAAATTAAGACATTCCCCCCTATAATGGCCAGCCACCAAAAAAAAAAAAAAAAAAAAAAAAATTCCCCAAAAAAAAAAACAGAGAATTTATTGCCAGCAACCTTTCCCTACAAGAAAATAGTAAAAGGAGTTCTTCATACTGAAATAAAAGGACACAAGACAGAAACACAAGACACAATCCACTTGAAGAAATTCAGAGCACCAGTACAGGTTACTACCTAGGTAAATATAAAAGACGGTATACATGTTTTTTGTTTGTAATTTTTTTCTTCTGACTTAAAGACAACTGCATAAAACAATAATTTTAAAGCTGTGGTGGTAGTCTTATAATGCATAAAGATGTAACTTTTATGACAATAATAGCAACCTTTCCCTACAAGAAAATAGTAAAAGGAGTTCTTCATACTGAAATAAAAGGACACAAGACAGAAACACAAGACACAATCCACTTGAAGAAATTCAGAGCACCAGTACAGGTTACTACCTAGGTAAATATAAAAGACGGTATACATGTTTTTTGTTTGTAATTTTTTTCTTCTGACTTAAAGACAACTGCATAAAACAATAATTTTAAAGCTGTGGTGGTAGTCTTATAATGCATAAAGATGTAACTTTTATGACAATAATGGCAGGAAAGAGGAAGAGAGGACAGAGCCATACTGGAACAAAGTTTTGTATACTATTAAAATGAAGTTAAAGATATAAGAAAAAAATAAAATTAAGTTAGTGCCTAACTAAACTGGTTAGTTTTACATTTGGATGTTAATTATAATCCTATAATCCTCAGAACAACCACTAAGAAAATAACCTGAAAATATAGAAGAAAAAAAAAAAAAAAGAAGAAAAGGAGCTTCCAGATAGCTGAACATGTAGAGGTTCCTGGAGGGTGGTGTGCCTAGGGAGGGCACGGAAGCTCTGTCCCCTTTCATATATGCCTTGCCCTGTGCCTCTTTTCATCTTAATGCTGGAAATGATGAACAAAATGATACAAGGCATATAGAAAACAAACAGAAAAATCACATAAGAACACTAATTCCTGGAATCCAGTTGTGAGAAGCCACATGGAGAGGTCCACACAGAGAAGAACTGAGATGCTAGCTGACAGCTCCAGCTGAGCAGCCTGTTAGCGGCCAACTCCAAGTGCCAGTCACAGGAGTGATGCCTGAGGAGCAAATGAGCCGTCCCTGCCAAAACCTTCTGTAATTGTATAATCACGAGCAAGTCAATGACTGTTATTTTGAGCAACTAATTTATCATGTGGTTCGGTTTGTTACACATTGATAAAAAATCAGAACACACATGCTTAACAAGATATACATATGTTAAATACATAAATAAAATATGTACTTGGGATATACATATATGTAAAAGATGTACTTGAATTCCAAAACCAAAAAAAAAAAAAAAAGACCACACACAAGGGAGTTAAAATAGTACACTAGAAAATGGCCAGTAAGCACATGAAAAGATGCTCAGCATCATTAGTCATTAGGGAAATGTAAATCAAATCCACAGTGAGATAATACTTTACACTCATTAGGAAAAAAGACAGACAATAACAAATGTTGGCAAGGATGTGAAGAAATTGGAATCATCTTACATTGTTGGTGGGAATGCAAAATGATACAGAGATTTTGGAAAGCAGTTTGGCAGTTCGTTCCTCTAAGTGTTAGATGTAGAGTTGTCACGTGACTTAGCAACTCCACTCCCAGATATAAACCCAAGAGAAATGAAAATTTATGTCCACACAAAAACTTGTATGGGAATGTTCATAGCATCATTATTTGTAATAGCAAAAAAAGTGGAGACAACCCAAATGTCCATCAACTGAAAATGGATAATCAAAATGTGTATATCGGGGCCAGCCCGGTGGCGCACTGCTACAGTGCGCCGCTTGGGAAGCACGGCGGCGCTCCTGCCGAGGTTTCGGATCCCACATACAGACCGGCCGCTCACTGGCTGAGTGAGGAGCGGGGGCAACACCGAGGGTTGCGATCCCGTTGCCGGTCCCGGTCCGGTACGGGCGCAACACTGAGGGTTGCAATCCGTTGCCGGGCACGAAAAAAAGACAAAAAAAAAAAAAAAAATGTGTATATCCGTACAATGGGATATTATCCAGCTTAAAAAAGACATGAAATTCTGATACATGCTGCAACATGGATGAACCTTAAAGACATTATGCTAAGTGAAAGAAGCCAGACACAAAAGGACTTATATACGATATTTATTGTATGATACCACTTACATGAGGTATGTGGAATAGTCAAGTACGTAGAGACAGAAATTAGAACGGTGGTTACCAGGGGTTGGGAGAGGGCATAATAATGGGAATTCATTGCATAATGGGTACAGTGTTTCAGAATGGAATGATGAAAAATTTCTGGAGACGGATGGTGGTGATGGCTGCACAACAGTGTGAGTGTACTTAATGCCACTGAGATGTACACTTAAAATGATAAATCTTACATTATGCATATTTTACCACAATAAAAAGTTTTTTAAAAAAATTACACGCACGGGCTGGCCCGGTGGCGCACTGCTACAGTGCGCCGCTTGGGAGCACGGTGGCGCTCCCGCCGAGGGTTCGGATCCCACATACAGACCGGTTCCCGCTCACTGGCTGAGCAAGGTGCGGGCGCAACACCGAGGGTTGCGATCCCGTTGCCGGTCCGGTCCGGTACGGGCACGACACTGAGGGTTGCGATCCGTTGCCGGACACGAAGAAAAGACAAAAAGGAAAAAAAAAAAAATTACACGCACATACACAAAAGAAATGAAGTACTGATACATGCTACAACATGGATGGATCTTTTATTTTTTTAAATGTAATTTTATTAATATTATTATTACATTCTAGGATGTTGTTGCAGAGCAGTTGGGAGTGATGGGGAGAAGGGAAAGGGGAAGGAAATGGGATGGAAGGAAATGGAAGGAGGAGGGGCAGGATTGAGGCCTGCGGCACCCCCCACATACCCACAGGGGAGACCGGGGGGGCTTCCAGTGGTGGCTTGGTCATTGCTGGGCTGAGTGTAGATGTCAGAGGGGTATGGAAAAAGCCCTTGCCCCCCACCATCCCAGTTCAGGAACTCGGGCCCCTTCTTGCTGCGGTTTGGTGGTCGTTGCTGGGCTGGTTGCATGTGTTAGGGGTGTGTGGCTGAGGCCTGAGGCCCCCCCACTGCCCTGGGTTGGGAGAGCCCGGGGTGCTTCCTGCGGTGGCTAGACGGTTGCTGCTGGGCTGGCTGTGGGTGTTGGGGGGATGTGGCCAAGGCCCGAGGCTCTCACCCTCAAGATTGGTTGCAGGTGTCAGGGGGCATTGCTGAGGCCCCTGCCCTTCCCCCTTTTCTGGCTTGGTAGCCCAGGGGACTTCCAGTCCTTCTAGGTGTTATAGGTGTTCTTTGGCAAAATGAGACCTTTACTAATTAATATCAAACTTTGTCTCTGGTTGTGGGTACTTTGTTTTTTCTTTCAATTCTGTGATGGATTATTTGCTGTTCCCACCACTTAAACTCTTTGCTGGAACTAATTTGTTGTGCTCTGCATACTTATAAAGTGGGGGAACTTACTGTGGGGACCAGTACTTGAGCTGTGTGGTTGAGTTAAATTGCTGCTTTGCTGTTGATTCCTGGGGGAAGGCTTTTTGTGCAGCTCGGATTTTTTTTTTTTTTAAAGATGACCAGTAAGGGGATCTTAATCCTTGACTTGGTGTTGTCAGCACCACACTCTCCCAAGTGAGCTAAACAGACATCCCTATATGGGATCTGAACCTGTGGCCTTGGTGTTATCAGCACCGCACTCTACCGAGTGAGCCACGGGCCGGCCCTCAGCTCAGGTTTTAATGGTTGATTTTATAGGACTTCTGGGTTTAGTGAAATCTAATGTGCCTGGGTTGTGTAGAAACACTGGTCTGGGCCTGAGTCTTTTCATCAAATTGCACCCCATGCAATTCTATATTCCTGATCAGGCTCCTCTGAGTGCTCCTATGCTGATTGGGGTGCAGATCAGCTGTCCTTGCTGTGTCTCAGTGTTCCTCTGGTGGGCCCATCCCCCCACCACCTGTACTGCAGACCCTTCCCATGGGACCGGCTGTGAACCAGTCCCTTGCAATGACTGACTGGCCTCTGAGTGGTTCTTTTTTTTCCGTTGTTCTGGTTCCTCACTCTTATGTGGCTCCACAGGAACCCTATTAGTGGTATTGCTGGTCTGCAGGCTACCAACGCCCTCTTCCCTCCTGCTGCCTCTAAGCAACTTCATTCGAAGGGCACAGCTGCAGCTTTTGCCAGCTCTTGCTCTGTGCACTCAGCAGCTCCAGCCTGGACGCAGCCGGGGCTCGAAAGGGTCAGAGAGGTTTTTTTCTTCCTCTCATCATAGTTTCTTCTGCCTTCATGCACTCCGTAGGTCTCTCCTCCTCTTCCCCTGAGCTCTAGTGGCCCCAGCTTGGCTGTCATTGCTTTTTTATAGTTGTAAATTGGTTGATTTGTGGGAGAGAGTGACGCTGGGGACCATCTATTCTGCCATCTTGACAAGAAGTCCCCAACATGGATGAATCTTAAGAAGGTTATTCTAATTGAAAGAAGCCAGTCACAAAAGATTGCATATTGTATGATTCCATTTATATGAAATGTCCAGAACAGCCAAATCCATAGAGAAAGAAAGTGCATTAGTGCTTGCCAGGGGCTGGGGGAGGAGGAAATGGAAAGTGATGGCTAATGGGTAGGGGTTTCTTTTGGGGGTGATTAAAATGTTGCAGAGTTAGATACTGGTGATGGTTGCACAGCTCTGTCACTACACTAAAAAACACTGCATTGTACACTTTAAGTTGACAAACTTTATTGCGTGTAAATTATATCTCAACAAAGATGTTATAAAAAATGAATAGCCCACCTCGATTTGCTTTACATAACTTATAGCTGAAGAGATCCATTTAAAGGAAGCCAGGGGTCCGGCCCGTGGCTCACTCGGGAGAGTGCGGTGCTGATAACACCAAGGCCCCAGGTTCGGATCCCATATAGGGATGGCCGGTTCACTCACTGGCTGAGCGTGGTGCTGACAACACCAAGTCAAGGGTTAAGATCCCCTTACCGGTCATCTTTAAAAAAAAATAAATAAATAAAGGAAGCCAGGACTATGGGAAATGAAACGGTTGGTAAGAGCCAAAGAAGACATTCCCAGTCCAATGCCTTACCAGTGCACTTTTTGATTATGAAGTTAGTATATGTTAATTAAGAATTACAAATAACACTCGTATAGAGATATAACTTTAAAGTCTTCCAACTCTCACTCATCAGTTTTAAGTGTTTCAGTTTTAAGCAAAGATAACAGCTCTGAATGTAAGCAGCAATAGAGCTCATTGGAGGGATGCAGGTTTGCTCAATTCTGTGGCTGGAATCCTGATATCCCAGATATCCAAAGTCAGAAGCTGATCTGCAGCCTCTTGAGGGCACCATGGATGGAAGAGGCAGCTCAAATCATTTCTCCTCAATCATCGAGGAGCTGCACCTGGAGTCAGAGTTCTGGAAGGGAGATGGGTCTTCTCTGTAGGGCCCACTCAGGCCTGACTTGTGATTGGACAAACTTGATTGTCTAGAACCAATCACTGTGGCTGGGAAAAGTTGGTATCCTGATCGTCTAGGCCCGAATTCCATGCTCCAACCCTAGGGACAATGGGACCAACAGAGTCCTACCCAAACCATGGGGACAGAAGGTGGGGGAAGAAGTTTCCAAAAGGAGATAGGGTGCTATTTCCATAGAAGTGGGACTGCATGTCTCTGGAGAAGTGGAAACAATGCATGTCCACTAGAGTGTCCTTCCACATAGATGGAGGGATAGATAGATAGATAGATAGATAGATAGATAGATAGATAGATAGATAGATGAGCTAGATACAGATATAAACATAGATGCACAGAAATGGAATATGTACATCTGTCATAGACACAGAAATATCTTTATTTTACAATAACATGCTGTTCGTTAACCTGCTTTTTCTTCCTCAGCAGCATATCAAGGATATATTGATATTTGTCTGACCTCCCTGCTATTCCTTCCTTATCAGTATGCATAGATCTACCTCATTCTTTTAAAATACCTGCATACTATTCCATTGTTTGAATGCATCTTAATTTATTTAATCCTGCTTCTACTGATGGACATTTAGGTTGCCTGCAGTGGTTTGTGATCACAAACACTACCACGGTGAACATTCTTGCTTGTATGTCCTGTCGCATATCTGCAAGTACTTCAGTAGGATGGATTCCTAGAAATGAAATTGCTGCATGGAAGGGTGTGTTCCTTTTTAATTTCAATAATCTTTTCAATTTCAGTAATCTTCCTTGGCCCTCCTTTCTCCTGTTCTTCTGTCCTTCTCTAGAGCTTTCAGACAAGAACAGTTTCCAGGGAATAGGAGGCAGATGAGTTGTCAGGAAATTCATTTTTTATAGCTGTGTAACAAATTGCCTCCAAACCTACTGGCTTAAAACACAACCATTTTGTTGTAACTCATGATATATATGTTTTGAGTCAGGAATTTGGGCAGGGCTCAGCTGAGTGATTCTTCTGTTCCACATGGCATCAACAACAGTCACTTGGTAGCATTTGGCTGGTGGCCAGTCTGGTCTGGAGGGTCTAACATGGCTTCTCTCACATGTCAGGTGCCTTGGTGAGAATGTTTTGGTGGCTGGGATCAGCTGAGCCTCTTTTTCTCCCTGTGTGGTCTCTCCAGCAGAGTAGTCAGAATTTCCTATGGTAACTCTTACTCCAAGAAACCAAGGCAGAGCTTCCTATGGTAACTCTTACTCCAAGAAACCAAGGCAGAGCTGCAAGTCCTCTTAAAGCCTGGGCACAGAACTGGTGCATTGTCACTTTTGCTATATTTATTGGTCAAAGCAGTCTCAGCCCAGATTCAAGCAGAAGGGACATAAACACTATTTCTGAATGGGAGGAATGGCAAGCATGTTCACGGAGAGGAAGAATTTATCCTACCACATGTGAATACATATGTTGCAATTATTTATTTATGTAATACATGATATATACACTCTATTACCTTTCTAAAAACTGAAAAGTGCTAAATTAGGAAACATATTTGGCCCTAAGGGTTTTAGATAAGTTGTGGGTGCATATTATTATCCCCATTTTACAGATTAGGAAATGGAGGCTCAAAGAGGTAAGGAAAGTTATTTGACATCACTGAACTTCTGGGATTTTAAGCTAGGAAGATGGTCTAATTAGCATTATTCATACTGCTGTACTTAGCATAGATTCTAATAGCCAACAGAAGATTAGTGAATGACTTTAGAATGAATGTCATCCCCCGGCAGATGGCAGAGCCAGAACTCAGGCCTGTGTCTTGGACTCCAGGTCCAGTGATCCATCCACTGTTCTGTCCCAGAAGAGTGTCCAGAATCAGCTGGGGACTCACCTGGCTGGGATGATTTGTGTGTACCCTCTGCAGAGCTCCTGTTCACTTCGATCCATCTGTAAAATCAGAGCAATGGACATCTCTTCTGGAAGACAATCTTCAAGGCCAGAGACAAGCATCATGTACTAGCCACCATCACTGGAGACCAGTCTAAGAGTCTGAAACAACACTCTCCCTTGACTCCAGGTTGTGATTTTTCCATAAGTGACATCAAATGTTACTGGGGTGAGAATCTAAATCGTAAGTGAATGTGTGTGGGGTCCACCAAGAGGGTCAGAAAACATACAATTTTTAGGACATATGATTTTATTTATCATTTATTATTTAATGTCTTAAATATTGCAGAGGATATATTAACATTAAAAAATTATTTGTTGTTCATCTGAAGTTCAATTTAACTGCGTATCCCACATTTCACCTGGCAACCCTGTCAAGAACTGAAAAGCCCAAAGTCCTCTTGATTGTTGCAAGGCTGATGATCGTCTCTGCGGAGGTGCTCTTTTTCAGGACTCTGGTTTGTTATTCAAAGAACATTCACCATCAGGGCCCTAGCACCTAATAGCTGGCACATAGATGGAGCACTATAAATATTTACGGAATGACTATCAACCCTGGCACAGTGTTGGGCCATGTGCCCACAAAGAGATCAGAGTCCCCAGAGGGTGGCTTGAGAGCTCTGACAGGAGACAGCAGGGGTGACTCACTGCACACTACTTGAGGTCTGGGTGGGAAGGTCAGGAAAGGCTTCAGAGATGAGGTCAGACCTGACATGGTAGCGGAAGGAACTGCTCAAGCTTCTGGGGTGAGGTGAGACCTGACACACAGAATGGAAGCAAAGGTGGTGGATTGAATGGCCCCAAAGTCATTGGAGCTTAGTCCCCACTGTGACTGTTGGAGAGAGTGGGAGGTTCTATGATGGTAATTGAAAGGTGGGACTTGAAGAGGTGATTAGATTGTAGAACCATGCCTGATGAATGGATTAATAATGGTGGTCACGGGTGTGGTTCTGAGGGCTTTAAAAGGAGAGCACATAAGAGTCTCTCTGTCACTGCTTCTACCATCTTGCAATGTTATATCCTGTGTCACTGAAGCCACCACCAAGGAAGACTGTCACCAGATGTGCTCCTTGGACTTTGGACTTCCCAGACTCTGAAACTGTAAGCAATAAATATTGTTTCTTTGTAAATTACCCAGCTCCAGGTATTTTGTTATAAGCAACAAAAATGGACTAATACAGGCAGGGAGGCCTGGGGAAGCTTACTGAACTGCGTTTAGTGGGGCTAGAGCAAGGGTCAGGGAGACATACAAGATGTGGGACGAGAGAGGCTGGCAGGAGCTGCTCAGGCCAAGAGGATGTGGGGAAGGGTGTGTCCTCCTGTTATGTCCCATTATAGGGACTGTGGGATATTTTTTTAACATTCTCTCCCTTCCCGAGATAGCCCTTATCATACACAAATCCTTATTTCATACCAAGGAGAGGTAAATGCCTAGGATGATAACAGCTGCTGCCTTGTGGTGTTGCTCCTAGAGACACTGTCTAGGAAAACCCCTAAGCCTACCTTTGGTCCCTAGTTTTGTTATTGCCATCATGGTGATGATGATAGTGATGAGGAGTTTGCATCTATTGAGCTCCTACAATGTGCAGGATACATTACATACATTAATTTATTTACTTCTTGCATTAATATTTCAAGCCAGGTATTTTTTTTCCCATTTAACATGAGAAAACTAAGCCACAGAGAAGTTAAGTAACTTGTTCAAGGTCACACAGCAGGGAAGACAAGAATCCAGGGTTTGAATCCAGATCTTTTTGGCCACAAATTCCATATCCACTGCACAATGCAGCCAAATCCAATACTATGCTGCCTTATATGTAAAATAATACAAATCGGTAATAATATACCATTTGTGATAGGCAGCCTCTAAAACAGTTTCCAGTGATACCTGCCTCATGGTACTTAGGCCCTTGTGAAGTCCCCTTCAGTGTGGGTTAGACTTAATGACCTGCTTCTTATGACTATAAAACAGCAAAATGATGTGATGTAATTTCTGAGATCAGGTTATAAAAAGATATTACTGATGAGGTGCAACTTCATACCCACTAGGATAGCTATTATAAACAAATTTTTAAATTAAAAAAATAATAGAAAATAACAAGAGTTGGTGAGAATGTGGAGAAATTAGAACCCTTGTGCATTGCTGGTGGAAACGTGAAATGGTGCAGCCACTGTGGAAACAGTATGGCGGTTCCTCAAAAGGTCAAGTGTAGAATTACCATATGATTCAGCAGTTCCACTTCTGGGTACATACACGAGTCGAAGGCAGGGACTCGAGCAGATATTTGCACACTCATGTTCATAGCAGCATTATTCACAATAACTAAGAGGTAGAAGTAACCCAAATGTCCATCGACACATGAATGGGTAAACAAAATGTGGTGTATCCATACAACGGAATATAACTCAGGCTTAAAACTTCTGTTATATGCTACGATATGGATGAACCCTGAGGACGTTATGCTAGGTGAAATAAACCTGTCACTAAAAGACAAATACTGTATGAATCCACTCGTGTGATACCTAGGAGTGGTCAAATTCATAGAGACAGAAAGACTGGAGGTGCCAGGAGCTGGGGGTCGGGGGCACGGGGAGTTGTTTAACGGGGAGTTGTTTAACGGATACCTGTATAGAGTTTCTGTTTGGGGTAATGAATAAGTTCTGGAAATGGATAGTGGTGATGGCTGTGCAGCACTGAATGTGCTTAATGCCACTGAATCATACACTTAAAAATGGTTAAAATGGTAAATTTTTATTATGTATATTTGACCCCCATAAAAAATATTAATTAAGAAAAGGAAGACTGTGAACTCTGTCCTGCTGGCAACCTCTTGCTCGCTCCCACTTGCTCCCTTTGGTGAAGCCACTGCCGTGGTGGGAGCTGCTCTATGGAGAGGCTCAGACGGTGAGCGACAGAGGCCCCCAGTCCACCAGCCCCCGAGAACTGAATCCCACCGTGGCTGAATGAGTTTGAAGGTGGGTCCTGCCCAGCTGGATCTTGAAGGGACTGTGGTCTCAGCTGACACTTTGATTGTTGCCTTGTGAGAGACCCTGAGCTGGAGGCCCAGCAAGGTGCACCCAGGTTCCTGACCCATAGAAACTGTGAGATCATCAGTGTGTGTTGCTTCTTGTTTTGGGGTGTTTTATGTGTATTGTTTATAATTTGTTTTTTTGATGGCTGGCCAGTATGTTAATTTTCTATATATTATAATGTTTTGACATCTTAAAAACCTTCCTGCAGTAGAGACTGCACCTACTTTGGGCTGACTAATTCATAGAGAGAGCAGAGTTCAGCTGGGAGCATGCCTGTGACATGCAAACTAACCAGTCCACAGCCACACCTCCATCTGGCCCATGCACCCCAGGAGGCAATATTCCTCTGCCTTTGTCATCCCAGGGCCAAGTACCAGGCAACTGGGGACTACCCCTCTAGTTCAGAGCCCATCAAAATAATTCAGATTAGCCAGTCCTAAACTGTTTACCGTACCTGCCTCGCCTTTCCCAGGGAAACGCTGATAAAGGGCATGGTCTTGGCTCTCGCTCTGCCCCTTTGGCCTCCTGATCTACACAGGGCTTTCCCAGGTGGCCCCGTGTGACATGCCATGCCTCTCATCTCTAGGACCTGTGAGTAAAATAAACTGTTTTCCTGAGCCTCTCCTGCATCTCCTATTGTGGCTGGCACCTGACTGACCATCAGACAAAAGAATAAGAACATGATGCAGCAAGGTAAGTAATCCACTGTTCTTGGCATGTCTACCTCACAAATTTTGTTAGTCAGATTAGATGGCATTTGTGAAGGTGCATGTAAATATGAGGCATGATACAAGGATAAAGAACCAGTCAAGAAAAGTCAGTGTCACCTAGTGGTTAGCAGCCCTGCCTTTGGAGCCAGATGGCTTGAGTTTGTTTACAGCTCTGCTACTTTCCAGCTGTGTGAATTTGGCAAGTGACTTCGACAAGTGACTTCATCTCTCTGTGCTTCAGTTTCTCCTGTAAAATGGAGATGAGTACCTTCCTCAGAGAGTCAATGTAAGAATTATAATTACTTATAAAGCCCTTAACAGTGTCTGACACATAGTTCTTTATGGTACTAATAAATGTTATTTTACTAATTATTACTACTACTAAAGGAGCTTATAAATTTGTTAAATATCAAAATTATATAAAATGTATTAAATATTTTATGATTTTGTGAAACCACTATAGCCAGCTAAAAGCTGTTATTCATAGCTATTGCTGTGATAGATAATTCTTACTTAGTTCTGTGTATTCATATGTACATTGGTTACCAAGGGAATTTGCACGGTTCAGTTCCCTAATGTACTAGAACACACCTCCTTCCTGCCCATGACATGAGATCCCCCAAGAACAACCTGTCACAGCAAACTCAGACACCTGGAAGAGGGAGAGAGGTCCATTTGCCCCACAGTCTGGGGAAATACCATACTAATATCTGTCACTGGTGGAAGGTACCCTCCAGGCTCATCCTTAGGTACAGTCCCACAGAAACGGACATCCCCTCCTTCCCCACTTCCTGAACCATGGGGGAGAAAACACCAATGTGAGTGGTCTCATCCCTGGACTGGCTTGGGTGAGGCTGGCTGGCAGCTGACCCAGTGGCTCTGGGGGCCTGGGCATTGGGAGATTTGGCTCTGTTCTCATTCCCTGTGTGACTATGCACAAGTCACCCTCTCCCTGGGCTCCAATTCTGTAAGGGGGATGGCCTAGGCAGTCCACCTGTGATTCGAGAGGCAGGATGGGTCCATGGTCAAGCATATGAGCAATGAGACCACATGCTTGAGTTTGGATCCCAGCACTGCCACCAACGAGCTGTGTGACTTCACTGTCCCGTGCCTCAGTTTCTTCACCTGTAAAATGGGCGTAATAATTGTACCTGCCTCATAAGGTCATTGATGGGATTAAGTGAATAAATAGATAGAAATCACCTAGGGCTATGCCTGCCACGTGCTCACTAAATGTTAGCTATAAATATTGCTCTTGGGCTCTTTGTTGTGTTTTGAAGACTAGGTAAGAGGTCATGGTCACTGAGGTTCTCCTGGGTGGATACCTCCCCTCTTCTCAAACATGTGCTATTGCTCTAGACCTGGAGGTGTTGCTGTGGCTGGAGCACATCCTGGTGCCACAGGCAAGGTGCCCCTGCTAGTCCTTCATACATGCATCACTGCTGGGGAAATGGAGAAGCTCTGGGGCCGGGAGGTTAAAGTTTGGAAAACTGAAGCTCAGAGAAGAAAGACTTGCATGAGGTCACATGTAAGTCAGTGGCACCCAGCCTGGTGCTGCCCGAGGCCAGGAGACCTCTGGAATTCCTTCCCTATACCCTCTTGTCCTCCATGAGCCGACCACAGGATCTGTGCTAGGAACCCACCACTCCACAGCTCAAAAGAAAGGCAAGTGTCCATGCAAAGTATCACCGGCTTTCAGAGGGCAGGAGAAAGCAAGCAGGCCAGGCATCAGATGCCAACCAAGTGTGATTCAATTTAGGGAGGTTTGAAGGAAATTACTTGCTATTGCCTTCCTCCACTCCCTGCACACAAGGCCCCCCGCTTCTGCCAGTGTGAAAGGCAGGGGCGGAGGGGTGGAGGAGGGATGCACCAGCTTTGCCAGATGTTTGAATCCATCCTCACCACTTACCATTGCCTTGGGAAAGTTGTTTCTCTCTCTGAGTTTTATGTTCTAGTGTTTAATTCTGTAGCCATCCAGTCCTGCACTTTTTCCTTGTTGGGAGACTGCCAATCACTGCTTCAGCCTCTTTGCTTGTTACTAATCTGTTTGGGTTTTCAATTTTCTCTTGGTTAAGTCTTGATAGTTTGTATGTGTCCGGAAATTGATCAGTTTCCTCCAGGTTTTCAATTTTGTTGGCATATAGTTGTTTATAATAGTTTCAAATAATTCTTTGTATTTCTGTGGTATTGGTTATAATGTCTCCTTTTTCACTTCTGATTTTTGTTATTTGGGTTTTCTCCCTTCTTTTTTTAGTTAGCCTAGCTAATGGTTTGTCTATTTTATCATCTCAAAAAAAAAATTTTCATTTTATTGATCTTTTGTATCATTTTTTGGGTCTCTATTTCATTTAGTTCTACTCTGATCTTAATTATTTCTGTCTACTAATTGTGGGGTTGGATTGTTCTTGTTTTTCTAGTTCTTAGAGGTGTAGTGTTATGTTGTTAGGTGTAGTGTTATGTTGTTAGGTGTAGTGTTAGGTTGAAATCTTTCTGTCCTTTTGATATAAGCATTTAGTGCAATAAACTTCCCCTCTTAGTACTGCTTTTGTGGTATCCCACAGGTTTTGGTATGATTTGTCTTTACTTTTACTATTTTCAAGAAATTTTTTGATTTCTATTTAATTTCTTCTTGGACCCATAGGTCATTCAGAAGCATGTTGTTTAATTTCCATACCTTTGCATAGTTTCCAGAGTTTTGCTTGTTATTGACTTATAGTTTTAATCCGTTGTGGTCTGAAAAGATAATTGAAATGATTTTTATTTTAAAAAATTTGTCGAGAGCTGGCCCATGGCAAACTTGAGAGAGTTTGGTGCTGATAACACCAAGGCCACAGGTTCAGATCCCTATATGGATGGCCAGTTAGCTCACTTGGGAGAGCGTGGTGCTGACAACACCAAGTCAAGGGTTAAGATCCCCTTACCAGTCATCTTTTAAATAATAAATAAATAAATAAAATAAAAAATAAAAATCTGTTGAGACTTAATTTGTGACTTAACACATAGTCTATCCTGGAGAATGTTCCATGTGCTGCAGAGAAGAAAGTATATTCTGTAGTTGTTGGATGAAATGTTCTGTAGATATTTGCCAGATCCAATTGGTCTAACATTTAATTTAAATCCTGTGTTTCTCTGTCGATTTTTTGCCTAGATGATCTGTCCGAAGCTGGAAGAGGGGTATGAGGTCCCCTACTATTATTGTATTGGGGTCTATCTCTCTCTTTAGGTCTAGTAGTGTTTACTTTATATACCTGGGTGCTATGGTGTTGGATGCATATATATTTATGATTGTTATGTCTTCTTGCTAGATAGATCCCTTTATCATTATATAATGGCCTTCTTTGATTCTTTTTATGGTTTTGGTTTAAAGCCCAGGACCAGATAACTCTACTGCTGAATTCTAAATCTTTAAAGAGGAATTAATACCAATTAATACCAATTCTCTTAAGACTATTCCAAAAAATTGAAACAGAGGCCATTCTCACAAACCTATTCTATGAGGCCAGCATCACCCTGATACCAAAACCAGACAAATATACAACAAAAAAAGAAAACTACAGGCCAATATCCTTGCTGAACATAGATGCAAAAATCCTCAACAAAATATTAGCAAACAGAAAACAGCAGCACATCAAAAAAATTATACACCATGATCAAGTGGGATTCATCCCAGAGATGCAAGGATGGTTCAACATATGCAAGTCAACAGATGTGATATATCACAGCAACAAAATCAAGGACAAAAACCGTATGATTATCTCATTAGATGCAGAAAAAACATTTGACAAAATTCAATGTCACTTCATGATAAAGACCCTCAACAAATTAAGTATAGAAGGAAATATCTCAACACAATAAAAGCCATATACAACAAACCTGTTGCCAACACCAAACCGAATGTGGAAAAACTGAAAACTTTTCCCTTAAGAATAGGAAGAAGACAAGGATGCCTACTATCACCACTTCTATTTAACATACTACTGTAAGTAGTAGCCAGAGCAATCAGGCAACAGAAAGAAACAAATGGCATCCAGATTGGAAAACATGAAGTCAAACTGTCCCTGTTTGCAAATGACATGATCCTATATATAGATAAACCTAAAGACTCTATGAAAAAACTCTTAGGGCTGATAAATGATTGCAATAAATTTGCAGGATACAAAATGAACATGCAAAAATCAGTAGTGTTTTAATACTCCAACAATGAACTGGCAGAGAAAGAAATCAATAAAGCAAGCCCATTTACAATAGTCACCAGAAAAATAAAATACCTAGGAATCAATTTAACCAAGGAAGAGAAAGTCCTCTGCAACAATAACTGCAAGTCACTGCTGAAAGAAATTAAATAGCTGGAAAGACATTCTATGCTCTCGGACTGGAAGAATTAATGTGAAAATGTCCATACTACCCAAAGTGATCTATAGATTCAATGCAATACCCATCAAAATACCAATGACATTCTTTACAGAAATAGAAAAAATGATCTTAACATTCATATGGAACAACAAAAGACCCCTAATAGCCAAAGAAATCCTGAGCAAAAAAACCCCCCAAAAACCCAGAGGCTTAATACTACCTGACTTCAAATTATACACCAAAGCTGTAGTAACCAAAACAGCATGGTACTGGCATAAAAACAGACATTCAGACCAATGGAGCAGAATAGAGAAACCAGAAATCAACCCACGTACTTATGGCCAACTGATCTTCAATGAAGGCATCAAGAACATACATTGGGGAAAGGCCTGCCTCTTCAATAAATGGTGCTGGGAAAACTGGACATCCATGTGTAAAAGAATGGAACTAAACCCATACCTCTTGACATATACCTAAATGAACTCAAAATGGATTAAACACTTAAATATAAGTCTTGAAACTATAAAACTCCTAAAAGAAAACATAGGGGAAACACTTCAGGATGTAGGACTGGGCAATGACTTTATGAATAAGACCTAAAAAGCACAGGCAACCAAAGAAAAAAATAAACAAATGGGATTATATCAAACCAAAAAGCTTCTGCACAGCAAGGGAAACAATTGACAAACTGAAAAAACAACCTACAGAATGGGAGAAAATATTTGCAAACTATGCATCTGACAAGGGATTAGTATCCAGAATATACAAGGAACTCAAACAACTTAGCAGTTAAAAAACAGGTAACCCAATTATAAAATGGGGAAAGGAGCTGAACAGGCATTTCTCAGAGGAAGACATACAAATGGCTAACAAACACATGAAAAAATGCTCAACATCCCTACGGCATCAGGGAAATGCAAATCAAAACCACTTTGAGGTATCATCTCACCCCAATTAGACTGGCTTTTATCAAAATGACAGAGAATAACAAATGCTGACAAGGATGTGGAGAATGGGGAACCCTCCTCTGTTGGTGGGTCTATAAGTTAATGCAACCATTATGGAAAACAGTGTGGAGATCCCTCAAACAACTGTAATAGAATTACCATGTGATCCAGCAATCCCACTGCTGGGTATATTCCCAAAGGAATGGAAATCATCAAGTCGAAGGGATACCTGCACTCCCATGTTTATCACAGCTCTATCTACAATAGCTGAGAGTTGGAACCAACTTAAATGTCTATTGACAGACAACCAGATAAGGAAAATGTGGTATAATACACAATGGAATACTATTCCACTGTAAAAAAAAAAAAAAAAAGAAGAATGAAATTCTACCATTCACACAATGTGGATGAACTTGGAGACAACTATGTTAAGTGAAATAAGCCAGACACAAAAAAAGAAATATTGCATGTCCTTATTCATAAGTGGGAGCTAAAAAAAAAAAAAGAAGAAAGAAAAAAAAGAAAATAAAATAAATTTTAAAAAAAGAAAGATACAACAATCACAGTAATATGTTGAACTTTCAAAAAATGAAAGCAGAACTGAGGTTACCAGAGGTGGGAAAGGGGAAGGTGAGGAGGGATTAGAGCAAAATTAGTAAAAGGTCATAAAGAATGATTACATTATGTAATGATGAATATACTAATTATCCTGATTTGATCACCACACATTGTACACAGATACTAATATTCAACTCTGTACCCCACAAATGTGTATAGTCAATTATGTTTTTTTTTTTTTTTTTTTTTGTCTTTTTGTCTTTTTTTTTTCCGTGTCCGGCAACGGATCGCAACCCTCAGTGTTGCCCCCGCACCGGACCGGGGACCGGCAACGGGATCGCAACCCTCGGTGTTGCTCCCGCGCCTCGCTCAGCCAGTGAGCGGGAGCCGGTCTGTATGTGGGATCCGAACCCTCGGGCGGGAGCGCCGCCGTGCTTCCCAAGCGGCGCACTATCCAGTGCGCCACCGGGCCGGCCCCCAATTATGTTTTAATAAGAAAAAATTCTGTAGCCTTCAGTTTACTTATCTGTTAATGTCAATAATGTCCATTTCATAGGGTTATATGAGGGATTAATAGGCAAATAGGAATGGTTAAATATTTTAAGTGAAAGAAGTAGGTTACAAAACTTGTTAACACCAAGGTCAAGGGCTTGGATCCCCATACCGGCCAGCTGCCAAAAAAATAACCCCCCCAAACAAACAAAATACATAACGTCAGTTTTATTAAAAATAAATTTATATGTGCATGCTCAAATGCTACTGCACAGAAAATATCTGAAACATTTGACAGGAGTTCAGGAAACAGTGGGAACCACAGATAAAAAGCATGGGCTGGAACCAGGCTAGGCATAAAGCCCAGTTCCACCCCTTCCTGGCTGTGTGGATGCAACAAATCACGTTAACTTCTCTGCACCTCAGTTTTCTTAACTGGACATTGGAGATAATAATTAAAAAAAAAATACCTACCTACTAAATGTGGTTGCTGAGGAAATCTTTGTAATGAGCACAGTGCTCGGACATAGAAGGAACTCGTCAACGCTAGCTACTGCAGCCTGTGTGTGGTGCTCACCTATGACTTCCAGTGTTCATTCAGCTTTTGTGTCATTTCCCAAAGTATCTACAATGTATTACTTTCACAGCTTTGAGAGAAGAAATGTTACATAAATAATAGTGTGTGGCAAGTGCCTGGCACAAAGTGGCCTCTTGAGAAACTTGAGTGCCCTGGTCTACCCCCAACCCAACAAGCCACTTTTCCTCTCTGATGTCCCATGAGAAGGGCACTGTGGGCCAGATGCGAGGTCACTGCCACAGGGGATGGACATCTGTGTGGCTGGAAAGATGGCTACAGACAGAAAGAAAGGGGTTGGGACATGGGCATGCATGAGGGACGTGAGTTGTGGGAGGGAGACGGTGGGTTGGGACTGATGTCCACCCTGAGTTCCCTCAGCAGGGTGTTTTGGGGGCTTTCAGCCTCAGTGACCACCAGGACAACAAGCTGAAAAGAGAGTCAGGTGGAACCTAGAGGGTGGTAAACAGGGGCCCATTGTAAAATTGATTTGACTTTGCTGCTTGTTTGAAAAATTTTTAATAACATATTGGAAAAATTATTAGATGAGAGGGAAAGAGAGAGAGAATAAGAATGAAGCAGGGTCTGAAGGAGACCACGGAGACCGTCTATGGACTCGGGCATTCCACGTGCATTTAGAGCGGCTAAGTCACTTAGAGGTCGCTTAGGTCAACCCTCCTGCTTTAAAGGAACCTCCATTGGCTCAGGGTCACCAGCCAGCAGCGGTGGCAACGTTCTTGTCATTGCACCAAGCTGCCTCATGTTTTGGATACAAAACAACTGTGGACTTTGCCTAGGGCTTCCTTCTCCTGCAGAAAGTTCTGTCCACCCAGGCAGGGAGAGGCCTCTGACTCACCCAGACAGGGAAGGGCCAGGGTGGGGCAGGCTGAGGGAGCTCTGGGCTGACCCCCAAGGGGCGGGGATGCCCAAGAAGCCTAAAGGGCCTCTGGCCACGCGGGATGGGCCAGCTCTGCTCTGAACAGTCGATGTGTGGAACGTCTGTCACATGTTCCCTACAGAGGGATTTATTAGCAGGCACTGCAGAAGTGCTCCAGGCAGTGTGGTCATGTTTAGCTCATTGCTTTCTCAGAATCCACCCTCCCTCCCTTCGAGCAGAGCCTCATGATGAAAATAAGCCAGTGGGAAGTAACCAAACTCCAGCCACTGGAGTCGGCCACACCTGGCTTCCACCCCAGCCCTGCTTCCTATGCGCTGGTGACACTGGACACGACCCAGCTCTTCAGTTTTTTCCTCTGTAAAACGGTGAATTACCTCACCAAGTTTCTGGGAAATGAAGGAAGGTAATACATACAACAGGCTTAAGTCAGTGTCCTGTATGTAAAAGGCACACGGTAAATGGTAAATAACGTTGTTTTTGTTGTGGTGGTGTGTCGTTTAATTACTTTAAAAATAAAGACTCATCCACTTAGCGGCTTTCACAAGGGGCAAGTAGCATTCTCTCTAAACCTCAATTTCCTCCTCTGGAAAATAAGATAAGAAACCCCCACCTCAGAGGTTGTCGTGAGAACTTGAGGTTAGTGATGTAAAGGGCTTGGCTCGTAGCCAGCATGGGCAAAGAGAGGGCATCCGTGCTACCAGCCCCTGTCCTGTGCCCAGGGCAGACATCACCATCTGAGCTTGGCTGCTGCCTCTTCATTCTTGTCAATGCACGAGCAGAGTTGGAGGTGGAGAGGAACTCAATTTGCCATCTTTGTCATGTGCTCAATGAATATTAATTCCCATGGTCCTTCTCTATTTCCTTTCCTTCCCAAATAACTAACTCCCAGGAGCTAATCGCATTCGGTGAGAGTTTGGGCTTGGAAGAGGCTGTGCTCAAATTGTGGGGTCCCATGAATCAGATAGGGCTCCAAAGACATGTTGATACTGTATCCTCGGCCATCTAGACATTCTTGGATTTCCTAGATAGAGTTCCTAAATAGGGGACATCTTCCCCAGAGGGTCAGGTTTTCCCATAAATGTAGGTACAGGGGTGGAGATTCCAGGAGCTCTGAGTACCTCACATCCACAAGCAGTAGGTGAAGTTTCTCCTGCAAAGCTCCATGCCTTGGTCTTTCCATGTTTTGAAAATGAAAATACGCCAGGGAGAAAAACTCCATAAGCTGTTTCAGGTATTTACTGTGTTATCAGGAGCTGGGATCTGGCTTTGAAAGGCCTGAAAACACGAAGAATTGGGGAGAAATATGAGGATTGGAATTACTTCTAAAAATAAAATTTGACTGTAGAATTCTAGGACAAGAGCTGAACTTGAAGGTAGGCAGAACTGTGTTCAAATTCAAGCCAGACCACAATGAGCTGCAGACTTTGGGCAAGTCCATGGACCCCTCTGAGCCCAAATTTTCTTCTATGTAAAATTGGGAAAATAATACTCCTCTTTTATTGTTAAAGCTCCCTCCTTACTTTCAAATCCACTATCAAATTAGATCATGGGTAGAAAAGTGCTTCATAGTAAATTTCCCACCAGGGAGTGGGTGGTTTATTACAAAAACTCTCAGCTGTGAGAGAAATCCAATTCCAGCTAGCTGAAGTTGTACAAAGGGACTTATTGGCTCACGCAATTAAAAACCAGAGATGGAATGGCTTAAGGCTTAGCTGGATCCAGGAGATGAAACATATCTTCCTGGCTGTCCCATCATTTCTCATCTCTGCTTCACTCTAGGGGGACCTAATTTTTTTTCCTACTGCAAATAGTTTCTTCCTCCCAGTTGAACAACCCTGGGGCAAAAGAGAGCTCTTTCCCCCACGTCATTATGTCCATTATGGTTGGTCCAGTCTGGGTTACAAAGAAGAGATGAGCTTTATGACTGGACAGACCCATGAGGCCTACCTGCTTAGGGGAGGAGAAGGTGTAAAGGTCCTGGAGAGTCAAAAGCCAGAGCTGTCCAGGATGGGTCTCTGTTTGCAGAAGGCCCAAGCTGAGTCATGAGAAAGACGATGTCAAATGAGCTTGGGCTGCCACATGATTCTTCAAACCATGAGGAAGAGTAAATGCTGTATCTTTATTTGTCATATTTTCTGTATACCCAGCACATTTGCAACACCTTGTAATATTTGAGAAACTTCCACCTCCCCATGGTGGCACCCAGAAATGTTGGCTTCCCAGCCTTCCTTGCAGCTATGGCACTGGCCGTGACCTTGTCCCAGCAATCAGACTAGCCCAGCTGAGCCATGGATAAGAGAGTGAGAATGGGCTGGCCAGGTTAGCTTAATTGGTTAGAGAACAGTGTTGATAACACCAAGGTCAAGGGTTCAGATCCCTGTACCAGCCAGCTGCCAAAAAAAAAAAGTGAGAACTTAAGGAAAGGCAAGGTGACAAACAATGGGGCAACTCAGCTTTAGGGTGAAATTCTGGGTGCAGAAACATCTCAGGGGAGCAGGAGCAGTGGTGGCTTTTTGTTTGTCAAGCTGTTTCTATGGCTGTTTTGGGTCATTGACCCTGGAAGTTTAGCTTCAAGACAGGTCCTCCAGCCTCTCAACACTTCTGTGAGTTATCCTCTTAATGAGCTCCTTTTCTTCTTAGTCATCCAGTGTGTGTTTGTGTTACCTGCAATAAAGAGTCCTGGATTAATGTGTACTCTAATCCTCCTCAGCAGGTACCACATGGAAGAGTGGCCCAGGAGGGATGGGTTTCCCCACTTGCTAGGACATCTGAGGGGCAGGGGGTACTCAAGGCAGCCCAGGGCAATGCTGTCACATCGCCCTCCAGCTCAGCCCCAGGCCCAGGACCTTGTACCTCGTTCCCAGAGAGAGGATGGCTGACATGAAGACAACACTGAATCAGACGAAGCAGCAATACGACTGGATGTGCATGGAGGACTTAGCATTATGTATGTATGTATTTTTATTGAGGCAAAGTTCACATATAAAATTAGCTATTTCAAAATGTACTATCCAGTGACACATTGTACATCCATAATGTTGTGCAACTGTCACCTCTATCTAGTTCCAGAACATTTTCATGACCCCCAAAGGAGACCCCACACCCATTAAGCAGTTACTCCCCATTCCTCCTCTCCCTAGTCCCTACCAGCCACTTCCCTGCTTTCTTTCTCTATGGATTTACCTATTCTGGATATTACATATAAATGAAATCAGACAGCGTATGACATTTTGCGACTAGCTTCTTTCACCTAGCATGTTTTCAAGGTTCATCCACATTTTAGCGTGTATCCATGCTTCATCCCTTTCTATGGCTGAATAATATTCCATCGTATGGATATACCACATTTGTTCATCCGTTCATCAGTTGATGAATGCTTGGGTTGTCTCTAGCTTTCGGCTATTGTGCATAGTGCATTCATGTATGACTTTTTGTTTGAATGCTTGTTTTCAATACTTTCCACATATATCTAGGAGTGGACCTGCTGGGTCATGTGGTAATCACACTGTTTTCCACAGCAGCTGCACCATGTGACACTCCATCTAATAATATACAAGGGTTCCAGTTTCGCCACATCCTCACCAGCACTTGTTATTTTCTGTTCTCTGTATTATAGCCAGCCTAGAGGATGTTTTCATGTGTTTATCAGCCATTTGTATATCTTTGGATATTCAAGTCTTTGGCACAATTTTTTTGGCAGCTGGCTGGTGCAGAGATCTGAATCCTTAAGCCCATTTATTTGTTTACTTTTATTTTTTTATTGAATCATACTTGATTATACATATTTTGGGGATTCAATGTTGACATATGTTGATTGAATCAATATTACTAGTATATAGGGCTGACTCCGTGGCGCACTCGGGGGAGTGCGGCGCTGGGAGTGCAGCGATGCTCCCACCGCGGGTTCAGATCCTATATAGGGATGGCCAGTGCGCTCACTGGCTGAGCGCAGTGCGGGCGACACCACACCAAGGATTGCGATCCCCTTACCGGTCACGAAAAAGATGGAAAAAATATATATTACTATTATATATATTGTTACAAATTGTATTTATTCTTTATGCCCCTTGTCCAATCTCTTCCTAACCCCCTCTGCCTCCCTCCTCCCACCACTGATAACCCTAGATTTCTTCTCTCCCTCTGAAAGAGTAATGGTTACTCTGTTGATTTGTTGCCTAGATGATCTGTCCAATGCTGGGAGGTATGTTCGGGTCCCCCAATATTATCATAGAGCAGGTGCTTCTGTCACTCCCAATATTATCATAGAGCAGGTGCTTCTTCTGTCACTCTGGAATGGGTTAAGTCCATTTTTTAACTGAATTGTTTTCTTATTGTTGTTGACTCATAAGAACTCTTTACATATTCTGGATTCAAGGCCCTTATCAGACATATGAGGGGCCTTCAAAAAATTCATGGAAAGATTCATATTATCTTTTTTTTTTTTTTAAAGATGACCAGTAAGGGGACCTTAACCTTTTACTCGGTGTTGTCAGCACCATGCTCTCCCAAGTGAGCTAACCGGCCATCCCTATATAGGGATCTGAACCTGTGGCCTTGGTGTTATCAGCACCACACTCTCCCAAATGAGCCATGGGCCGGCCCCTAAGATTCATATTATCTTTTAATTCAATTTTTCCACGAACTCTTAAAAGTACTCTTGTATGATTTGCAAATCTTTTCTCCCATTCTGTGGGTTGTCTTCTCACTTTCCTGTAGTGTTCTTTGATGCACAGAAGTTGTTAATCTTGATGAAGTCCAATTTATCTATTTTCTCCTTGTTGCTTATGTAACCTAGCATTTTAAACATCTACTGAGTCAGATGCTATATGTGTGTTTTGGCACCTAGTCCTTAAAACAAACCCATGAGGTAAATATTATTATCCCCATCTCACATATAGGTTAATATTCCAGGCAGTGGTCAGATGAGGAGACTAAGGCTCAGAGAAGTTAAGCTCAAAGTCAAATGGCTCTTAAGTTGTGGAGGTGGGATTTGAACACAAACCCATACTCTCTCTACTCTTCTATAGAGCCTCAGGTCTGTTTCATGGCCTAATAGAGATTTTAGCTCTGTTGGGAGGAAGTGTTTTCCCCAGCTACAGTGTGGCAGGGTATCAACCAAAAATGCTTTAATTATAAGTAACAGATCATCAAATTGTTAAGTGGCTTAAACAACAAAAATATTTAATTATGTGTTAGCTCCAGTGCTAAGCCATAGCTTCTCTACTATATCATCAAGAACCCAGGTTCTTCTATCCTTTCATTCTGCCATCCAGAGTATTCTACCTTTTTGTCTTCAGGCTGGTCACCTCATGGTTGCAAAATTGCTGCCACAGCTCCAGACATCACATTCTCATACAGTTGCCTCTAAAGCGAGGAAGGAAAAGGGTAGCCAGAACAGCAAGAGAACTTAACTTCCCTCCCTCTCTCCCACCCGCTTCATCTGTCTCACCCTCTCTCTCTATTTTAGCCAGGGAAGAAAATCTTTCTCAGAAGGCTCTCCTTACAATCTCATTGGCCAGAACGTGGTCATATGGCACCTGCAACTGTAAAGGGAACCTGGGAAATTGAGTATCTGGCATTTTCAGCCTGTATGGTGGGAGATGAACCTTGCTAGCCAGGAAGAAGGAGGGCATGACCTTGGGTAGAATCGTTGGAGTCCAGTAGGGTAGAAGCGATGATCTAGCCCTGAGGCGATGACACAAGCAGCATCTTCAGTCTGGAGCAGAGACACTGACACAGAGTCCCAGAGCCTTCTAGCAGGTCCTAAGGGTGATTAAAGGACACGGGACAAATGCCAGGAGAGAGAGGATGTCTGTGGCAGCAGCTAAGGAGCACTGTGAGGGTCTCTGGGAGCTTCAAAGGAGAAATGGTGGGTCTGCAAGGGAGAATTCCAGAAACCAGGATAGCACAGTCATTAAAGCACAGCTTTGGAGGCAAACAGCTCGGATCTTGAATCCTGCCTCTCACTCACCAGCCACAGGACACTGAGGCGATCACTTCATCTTTCCAGGTCTCAGTTCCTCTCGTGTAAGTGGGGCTAATAACCATCCCTGCTTCACAAGGTTGTTGTGAAGATTAAGTTATGTAATGTAAGAAAAGCACAATACCTGCCACCTACACTCTGACTGTAAGGAAGTATTGCTGTTATTACTGTTTGTTTAGTACTATTGTGTCTCTGTCCTTCTGTTGCACCCTGAAGCGAGAGTTGGCTGTTAAAATGGTGTAGTAGGTGTGAGTCTCAGCCCGTAAACCCAATAGTGCAAAAATGTCACTTTCTTCAGTTTTCAGTATCTAAACCAAATTCCTTATTGATTCTCCATTCCCGTTGATGATGGAAACGTAATCTCAGTCTATTTCGGATTTTTCCCACTCTCCCCAGGGTTGCGGCTAGCCATTGGAGGGGACGCACCAGGGACTTACACTGAACCAGATCCTAGGGGATGTCATCAACTCCCTTTGCAGGCCTGCCTGGCCTTGGGTCACTGTATTACTCAGTGTTCAACTAGAGAAACAGAACCAGTAGGAGATACACAGATGATTATACATATATGAGATACATGATACACCGTGAATTTGAGAGAGATATGTATCTGATATTATTGCAAGGCATTGTTTTATACACTTGTGGGGCCTGGCTAGGCAAGTCCAAAATCTGTAGGGCAGGTTGCGAGGAGCGCTGGAACTCTCCAGCACTAGCTGAAACTGCTGTCCACAGGCAGAACGTCTTAAAAGGAGCCTCAGTTCTACTCTGAAAGTCTTTCAACTGCGTGTATCGGACCCACTCAAATTATCTAGGATAATCTCCCTTACTTGAAGCAAACTGATGTAGACTTCACAGGTACAAAATACCTTCAAGCCACATCTAGATTAGTGTTTGATCAAATGACTGGGGACTACAGCCGACTCATACAGTCATCAGTCTGCAATCTCTGCCGCCCGCCCCTCCCGGACACCCCCACCTCCTGATGTCTCGGCCAGCCTCCTCCTCACAACCCACCCCCAGCTGGCCTGGATTTGAATCCTGCTCTGCCATCACTAGCCGTGAGCCACTGGGCAAACACGTCAATCTCAGTTTCCTCACTGTGCAATGGAGATAACACTAGTACCCGCCTCATATGGTTGTTGTGAGGCTCAAATGAGCAAGCGCATATAAAAAGTGTTTAGAACAGGGGCTGACGCAGAGGGCTCAGTAAACGTCCTCTCCGCCCTAGGCTGGGTGCAGGAACTCCAGGGTCCTGTGGCGTCGTTGAGATCCTCGGCCTCAGATCTTCGACCTCAATAGTGGGTTGTACGATTTCCCCGTCCCGCGCGCATCCCAAGGCAAGCGGAGTGGCCTGGAGCAGAGACAACACGTGGGCAGCGGACCCCAAAACCAGTCCTGGCAGTGCGCACGCGCGCCCCCTACAGGAGCTTGGGGGCGAGCACCGCGTGGGAGGTAAAAGCTATAAGCTTTTGGGACCCGGGCAGCTGTGCTGTGGGACAGAGGGTGACACAAAGGGAAGACGTTTTCTTCTCCCTCTCGCTTCGAAAGATACGTTTTTGGAGGCACTTCCTGGGCCTCCACCGCGCTCTAACAGATGGAGGCGCGCCACGTCCTTTACACCCGGGGCAGGAGCCAGCAGGGCCCGCCTGCAGGGGGCGCAGCCGAGCTTCTGCTCCAGTCCACTCTCGGGCAGCGGGCGGGACCCACGCACCGGTCCGAGCTCTTGGGCATTCTTGGAAAACCCTAGGAAAATACTGGACTTCCTGCCATGGAATGGGTGGGGACCTCAAGAGGTTGTGATCCGGGGTATTACTGTGGCTGTGACTCCATTTGCACTGCCAGCCTGGGAGATACCAGTCATGTGACCCTGTCTTGTTGCCAGGCGTATTGCTCCACCTCCCTGGCGCTCGTGCCCGAATGAGCACGTCTTTCGATTTGATGTCTGACTCTCTTTTCCCTGATGTTGCTGAGGGAGCTTTAATTAGCCTCTGCAGAGCACTCTGTGATGCCTGATCGGAAAGCGGTCCTTGTGAGTACTCACGCCGATGGATAAAGGCCCCTTCTGTTAAATTACCTGGGGATCACCAGGTCTGGCCTCTCTGCTAATGAGGCATAATACATGTCACATGGGTTGACGCTGGCCACAGCAGGCTGGAGCGACAGGAGCAGATCAAAATAAAAAGTGACACCTAATGAGGCTCTGTTAAGAATTTTTCTCCCTCGGCCAGCCGCCAATTTAAAAAAAAAATTTTTTTTTTCTCCCTTTACTAACTCCCCAGCCAGGGTTTCTGAACCAAGCTGGTGCCATCAGACTCAGCCCCTGCCTGGGAGGTCAAGAGGCAGCCTCTGTCCCCTGCCTGCACAGACAGGTCAATGAGTTCATGCACATAGCGCCCCAAAGGCCCCCGTCAATGCTGGAGGACAAGCAGGCTGTGATCAAGGAAGGAGCTTGAGTTTTGGAAACAAGCAGACCTGAGACCAGGGCTCCAATCTTGTTCCTCCTAACACCTCCATGACCCTGGATAAATTCTTAAGTTCTATGAGCCTCAGTTTCCTCATCTGTAAGATGGGTATCATAATTTCTAGCTCTTAGTACTAAAGATGTACCTGAAATGCCTAGCACAGAACCTGGCATGTAGTGAACAGCCAATAAATACTTGTTGAATAAATGAATTAGCTAACTAATTAGTCAAGTAATCAATGGATATTGTAAATTGTAGAATCTCAAGCTCACAGACCCATGGAACTAGAAGCACCTAAGAGATCATGGCCCAATCCCTTTATGCTAGATGTTTACATATCTATATATCTGCAGTGTGGTTAAAAATGTGGAATATAGGGCCGACCCCGTGGCGCACTCGGGAGAGTGCGGCGCTGGGAGCGCAGCGACGCTCCTGCCACGGGTTCGGATCCCATATAGGGATGGCCTGTGCGCTTGCTGGCTGAGTGCGGTGCAGGCAACACCACACTAAGGGTTGCGATCCCCTTACCGGTCACGAAAAAGACAAAAAAAAAAAAATGTGGAATATAGGGCCAAATTGCTTGGTTCAAACTCTTGCTCTGACACTAACTAGATGTGTGATCTTGGGCAAGTTATGTAATCTTTCTTTGCCTCAGTTTCCTCATCTGTAAAACGAAGAGAATGGCATCTGCTTTACAGGTTGATGGAAAAAATAATAAGAGAAGACCTGAAAAACACATGGGTCAGTACATAGTTAGAGCTCAGTAAATGTTAGCTGTTGTATCGGTTACCATCAGGGATTATGCCAGACACAGATCATCTTGTCCAAAGATGAGTGGTTTCCAAAACTTTTTTCCAAACAAAAACTCATGTAGATGTCAAATCATTCATTCTGCCATTTGCTCAAGATAAATATTGAGTGTCTGGTCTGGGCCAGGCCTCATTCTAGGAATTGGGGTTACAGACTTCAAGCATCTTTGCTCTCAAAGAGCTTACATGTTGCTGGAGGGAAGCATAAAAAATAGAAACGAGCAAAAATGAATCCATGACACACCAGATGGTGATAAGGGCAAACGGGCGAGCAAAGCAGAGTAAGGGAGGTTACAGAGAGATGCAGGGAGGAAATTTGTACATGCGTTTGGGGAAGACCTCCCTGAGGAGGAGGTATCTGAGCACAGATCTGAAGCAAGGAGGAGAGTGAGCAGAACAGATATCTGGAGAGAAGAGCAACCAGGCAGAGGGAAGAGCCAGTGCAGTGATCCTGAGGTGGGAGTGTGCTTAGCACGGGCAGGGATCAGCACAGCCAGCAGGACTGGAGGGGAGTGAGCAAGACAGAGGGTTGGAGAAGATGGTGAGAAGTGGTTAGATTATGGGAACATTTTAAAGGTGGGGCTGATAGGATTTGCTGCTGGATTTAATGCCTCCCAGGTTTTCAGCCTAAGCAACTGGAAGAATGGAGTTGCCATTTATTTATTTGTTTATTAACACGGGGTTATTTATTAACTATAAGGAGCAAGTTTCAGTTGGGGAAAATCTAGCATCCATTTTGGAACATGTTAAGCTTGATGCCCATTAGACAGGACGGCCAAGACTGCAGGAATATAGACAAAAGTGATGCTGCTGCGGGAGGAGCAATGGGTTGCTGAAAGTGGGCAGATAATCGACATCTTGTCATTTGTACTTCTGGAATATTCCTTGCAAAAGTCCTCTTCTCTCCCATCCCCATTGCCACTTCCATTTTCTCCTTATCATGTCTCACTCCCTGACTGGAGCATCTGCCTATAACTTGGGTCCTTTCTGTTCTGGCTGCCACACTGCTTTTAGAAGGATGTTTCTAGAACAAACTCTCTCCTCTTGTTCAAACCTGCCACTGACTCCCTTTGCTTGAAGCAATGGTTCTCAACCTTTTGGTCTCAGAACCTCTTTGGGGTCTTCAAGTTATTGAGGACCCCAAAGAGTTTTTGTTTATATGGGGTGTATTTAACAACATTCACCATATTAGAAATTAAAAGTGAAAATATTTCAAAATATTTATTTATTTATTAAAAAATAAAAATAGTAGGGCCGGCCCGTGGCTCACTCGGGAGAGTGCGGTGCTGATAACACCAAGGCCCCGGGTTCGGATCCCATATAGGGATGGCCGGTTCGCTCACTGGCTGAGCGTGGTGCTGACAACACCAAGTCAAGGGTTAAGATCCCCTTACCGGTCATCTTTTAAAAAAATAAAATAATAAAATAAAATAAAATAAAAATAGTAAGCCCATTACATGTGAATATTTTTGTGAAAAATACCTAAATTTTCTAAGATAAAAGAAATTAGTGAGCATTGTTTTACAGTTTTGCCAATCTTATTGTCTGGCTTAAATAGAAAACAGCTTGATTCTAATCTTTGCTTCCTCAGTCAGTGTGTTGCAGTACATTGATTTGGTTGAAGTTTATGAAAAAATTCTGAACTTATACAAATATGTACTTGGGAAAAAGAGCAGTATTTTAGTACCTTTCAGATAACTGTGAATGATCTTCTTTAATACTACACCAAAACTCAACAAGTGGTAATTTCTTAAAAGTTAGCTGCAATGTGGAATGTCGTTTCAAAATCAATGAACTTTTCTTACTCTGTTACATTAAAATTCATTGATCTATCCTGTATTTTGAATGTATATTTCTTTTTTTTCTTTCTTTTTTTTTTTTTTTAAAAAGATGACCGGTAAGGGGATCTTAACCCTTGACTTGGTGTTGTCAGCACCACGCTCAGCCAGTGAGCTAACCGGCCATCCCTATGTGGGATCCGAACCCGGGGCCTTGGTGTTATCAGCACCGCACTCTCCCGAGTGAGCCACGGGCCGGCCCTTGAATGTATATTTCATTCATGCATGGTTTTGTCACATCATGCATTGATCCTGTGGAAAATATTGGGTCACTGACTTATGCAGATCTTCCAAACACTTCTTTACCCATTTCATTACACTGCTGAATGCTGAAAAATCTCATTAGTTCAAAAATATGGGTAGTTAATTTTACCGTGATCTTACCACTGATCTCATCAGGAAATTCTCTTAGTATTGGGAAGCTGTCAAACCATGGTGTAAAATTTCTAACATTTTAAATTTTGCTCAGAAGCTTGAATTTTATCATTGGCAATAAATTGTCAGTTATTTTCCTAGGAGTGAAAGGCTTGCTGCATTCATTTGCAAGAAAATGTCTTCCAAATACTCAAATCTGGATAACCATATATATATTTTTTTCTTGCAGTTTTTCTTTCAAGTAAAAATAGCGTTCTGTGAAAATGGCTAGTTCTACCTGCAACTCAAATAACAGCACAAACACTTTTCCCACTCATAACCATGATACTTTGGTATGAAGCAGAATTGCTTAATGGCATACTTTCCATTCTGTCACACAGAATATTAGAAAGTTGTATACTCAAGGATCAAGACTTAATAAGGGCCGGCTGGTTAGCTCAGTTGGTTAGAGGTGGTTATCACCCCAAAGTCAAGGGTTTGTATCCCTTCACTGGCCAGCTGTCCCCCCACCACCAAAAAAAGACTTAATAAAAAGAATAATTTTATTGTTTCATCCAGACTGTTCTCATGTAAAACAAGCTTTTTAAGCTTCTTTTCCTTTTTTAAAAAATCCACACCAAAACAACATTTTATTTCACTCAACATTGCTTTTGTACCATCATTGTGATACTGGGGGGCATTCAGCTCCTAGCTGAGGTTTTAAAATCTGTTACTGAGCACAAGTCTAGCTGTCTGCACCCACATAAAAATAAACAAGTTTCCAAAGTTAAATGTTGGTGAAAATGGAAGTCAGCTTTCATTCAGGAACACCAGTGATCTGAGGAGACATGTTGGACTAACCCATCTCTCTGGCAAACCTGAAGAAGAAAGGCCAAACTAAAACCATCCCAAAGACTCAGATTTACTGACGGGCTTCTAAAGAGTGGGTTGAGGGAATGGAATGTGGGAAATGAAAAGCAGGAGGGCAGGAGACATGAGCCACAGGGCCGGGCTCCATGCAAGGAGCCAGGTGCAAGGTCTCACCAAGGCTCTGTCTGGTTTCTGTTTGCATCCTTTCTGTTATCTCAGGGTCCTTCTGGAGGGTGGAATCAGCACAGTTTTACTGATGTCTTCCTTGGTTTCTCAGGTCTGGATGGTACGTGTCTTGTGGCAAGTTTGCAACTCCAGGCAGATTGGAAAACAACTTTACACTTATGTAAATAATGTCATCTTGCCGCATAAACAAGGTTCGAAATATCAAATAGCCATGGGAAAAGAGGGAGCACAGAGAATTGCATGCCAAGAAAAAATTGTCCTTTTAACATCCTTTAGAGCCCATATGATTTTAGGTCCCAATATGGCTTCAGTCCTGCCCATTGCAACAATTACAAATGTCAACAAAGTAAAAAAAAGAAAGCAAATAGTGTGTTAGCATTATTATAAAAATGATTTTGACCTCCTGGACTCCTTGGAAGGTTTTGGAGACCACCCTTTGAGAATGATGCCTTACAGGGTGAGGCCCAAACTTCTTGATGTGGCCCAGACAACTCTCCGTGACCTAATCACATCTTCTACCCCATCCATTTCCACTAAAGTTCATGTTTTATCTGGAAAGAGTGGATTCATCTTGTGGGGAAAGAGACCTGGCCCAAACCAAGCTGCCTAGTTGCTAATTTTCTCCAGCAACAGGAAACAAAGTGACATTCTTTCGTGCTTCAGACCACTGGGTCTTCTCTTGAGCTGCTCACTCTGCTTAGAACTCCCTTGCCTTTCTGGGGAGCTCCTGTTTGATTGCCAAGGTCTAGCTCAAACATCACCCCTTCTGTGAAGCCTTCCCCTCTCCCTCCAGTCTACATGCGTAGTACTTTGTACAAACTTTATTTATAGAACTTAACACATTGTAGAGTGCTATGGTCTGAGTGTGTTCCCCTAATATTCACATGTTGGAAATTAATCACCAGTGTGATAGTATTAAGAGATGGGGACTTTAGGAGGTGATTAAGTCATGAGGTTGGAGCCCTCATGAATGGGATTAGTGACCTTATAAGAGAGGTCTGTGTCCCTTTTTCCATGTGAGGATGCAGGCATGAGCTGCCATCTATGGCGTAAAGAAGGAGCCCTTACCAGACACTGATTCTGCTGGTGCCTTGATCCTGGATTTCTCAGCCTCCAGAACTGTCAGGAATAAATCTCTATTAGTTATAAATTACCCAGTCTAAGGTATTTTGTTATAGCAGCTGAACGGACTAAGACTAGAGGTTCATGGGTCCTTGTCATCAACTCAGAAATCCCCAAACTAAAAACTGGACTTGGTTTGTTAAGCCATTTGGCTTTAAAACTTGCCCCAGATGGATGTGAGGCTACTTAGTCTTTTTATTTTTAATTAAAAAAAATGTTTTTACCCTATTTAGTGTGAATAGCCATACATTACATGGCAGCAATATTAATGTGGTTGATACCTAGATGTTTGCATAAGCCCCACTGGAGTGCCATAAGAATAATGGTATATGCCACATATTACCTTTCTAAAATCTGACAAATACTGGTTTGAAACCCAATTGACCCTCAAGGATTTTGGTGAGGGATTGTGAATTTATATTATGTTCCCTTGAGTGTGTCCATCTCTCCTGCTTAACTGATATCTGTGAGGACAGGTACCATGTCCTAAACACATCTGTATCCCCAGATTCCAGTGGAATGCCTGGTGTATGGTCACATGTAGCAAAGTCTGTGGAATAAGCTGAATTTATGAATTCTCCTTAACTCTATGAAGAACTTCCACACCAAACTTTAAGGAACAGATTGAGTTTCAGGATTTTAGGGTGGAGTTCAGATTACAGCGACAGACTGAACATATGCATTTAATTTTGCTCTCTTCTGAAACCCCACTAGAACTTCTGGAAGAGGAATTGTTTTAAAAAAAGACATAAACCCACAATGTTGAGAAAAACAGGATGGGAAGCCACAGCCACAGAAGAGAAGGACAGTGGTAACTGAGTTGGCAGGCCTGGGAAAGCTGAGTCCAAGGCAGCCGTGGGAAGACTGAGCGTCAACATGATTTACGCAGTGGACTCTGCCAAAGACAGAGAAGCTGGCAGGCCCAGGTCTCTCTGCCAGTGAAGGGGGTGGGGGTGGTGCTAAAATAAGAAGGGCTGGTGGGGGGAGCTCTTCAGAAAAACCTTAGATCCCTAGACCCCTCTCCTACCTCCCACTTGCTCCCCCACAGTGGAGGAAGTCTGGGAGATTATTCTCAGGAGAGGGTAAAACAGAGCGTCTCTGCATTGGGGGACACCAGGCACAGTTGAGGACATGGGGATTGAACAGTAAATGGGGGATAAAGAAACCAAATGAGCTTTAATACTGAATGTGGGAACACCACACTCACACTGCTCTAGCCCCTGCCTTCAGCCTGTTTCCTAGAACGCTGCCAGCCAAACCCTTACCCCCCAGGGAGCAGGCTGGAAGATGACTAGCTTAAAGGAAAGACTTAAGAATGCAGAAAATCGCCACCAAACCGCCCTGCTGCGAAGCTCCAAGTGGACAGCTGCACATGTGCTCAGAGCTTCCAATTCACTTCTTAGCATTTCACTGAGAATAGAGCTAAGGAATCCCTCACATTTGAGGAAAACCTTAAGGGCTGGCTGATTAGCTCACTTGGTTAGGGTGCGGTGGTAATAACACCAAGGTCAAGGGTTCAAATCCCTATATTGGCTCCTGCCAAAGAAAAGTAAAAAAAAAAAAAAAAAAAAAAAAAAAAAACAATAGTAAATCCATTTGACTTAAGAAAAAAAAAAGGAAGGGCCGAGCCCGTGGCACACTCGGGAGAGTGCGGCGCTGGGAGTGCGGCGCTGGGAGCGCAGCGACCCACCACGGGTTCGGATCCTATATAGGACTGGCCGGTGCGCTCACTGGCTGAGTGCAGTGTGGGTGACACCACACCAAGGGTTGCAATACTCTTACCGGTCACGAAAAAAGACAAAATAAATAAATAAATAAATAAATAAATAAATAAATAAATAAATGAAAAGTAAAAAAATTAAAAAAAAATTTTTTTAATTAAAAAAACAAAGAAAGGGCCAGCCCGTGGCTCACTCTGTAGAGTGCGGTGCTGATAACACCAAGGCCGCGGGTTCGGATCCTATATAGGGATGGCCGGTTTGCTCACTGGCTGAGCGTGGTGCTGACAACACCAAGCCAAGGGTTGAGATCCCCTTACCGGTCATCTTTTAAAAAAAAAAAAAATGAAAAGAAAACTTTGAACATGGAAGAGGGAGACCCAAACAAGCAAACAGTGTAAAGCAACTGGGAAGAAACAGACACTATGCAGAGAGTTGTTTTTTTTTTTAAAGCATTTTGTCTTCAGAGAAATGAGAAAAAATTATTGCATCCCCAGTGAAACAAAAACAGGATACCATTAGGAAATATTCAAAGATTTAGGAAGAGCTCTGGAAATAAAGATCTGATAGTAGAATAAAAGAAAAATCAGTGAAAGGGTTGGAAGATGAAGTAAGTTAAAGAAACATTGTAAAAATTAGTGTAAAAAAGACAAAGAATTTGAAAATAGAAAAGAAAAATAAATGGAAATCCAGTCCAGGAGATCCAACACCAGAATAATAGGTGTTCTAGAAGAAGAGAACAGAGAGAATGTGGAGGAATCATTAAGGATAAACTCAAGAAATTCTTTTTTTTTTTTTTTTTTTTTTTGGTGGTTGGCTGGTATGGAGATCCGAACCCTTGACTTAGTATTATAACACCACGCTCTAACCAACTGAGCTAACCGGCCAGCCCTACTCAAGAAATTCTGCACAATACAATTTTCCAAAGTGAAAGAGTCCAGCAAGTATCAAACATAATGGATGAAAATAGACCCAAATTAAGGTACGTTGCTGTGAAATTCAGAACACCGAGGAGAACAAGGAAGATTCATTCTATAAACCTCCAGAGAGGAAAAAACAGAACCAGAATAGCTTTAGACTTCTCATAGCAACACCAATGCCTTCAAAAGTCTGAACGAAAATCATCTGCAATCTAGAGCTGGCTGATTAGCTCAGTTGGTTAGAGGACAGAGTTATAACATCAAAGCTAAAGGTTCAGATCCCCTTACTGGCCAGCTACTAAAAAAAAACCCAAAATGAAAATGGTCTGTAATCTAGATTCTATTTTTTTTTTTTTTTTAAAAAAAAGATGACCGGTAAGGGGATCTTAACCCCTGACTTGGTGTTGTCAGCATCACGCTCAGCCAGTGAGCGAACTGGCGATCCCTATATGGGATCCGAACCCAGGGCCTTGGTGTTATCAGCACCACACTCTCCCGAGTGAGCCACGGGCCGGCCCTAGATTCTATTCTTAGTGCAGGTATCACCAGCTATGAGCATTTGAAAGTGTTTGGACAAAAAACATTTTCTAATATCCAAGACCCCAAAGAACTTTCCCACGCAGCCTTTCTCAGCAAGCTACTGGAGGAGAAGTTTCATTGAAACAAAGAGCACAAATCACAAAACAGGAAGATGTGGGTTCAGTAAACCAAACACCTATTACATGAGTGAGTGACAGTTGTGCCCTGGGCTGTCCAGAGGGAAAGCAACTGGTTCAACGGGTCCAGAGGAAGTCCTGTGACTCAGCAGATGGACGGACATGTTTTGGGTGTGGTCACCAGGATCCTAGCTCAAGAACAAAGGTAAACCTCTATTCTGATTTTTGTTTATTTATTTATTTATTTTTTCCTTTTTGTCTTTTTTCGTGTCCGGCAACGGATCGCAACCCTCAGTGTCGCGCCCGTACCAGACCGGGACCGGCAATGGGATCGCAACCCTCGGTGTTGTGTCCGCACCTCGCTCAGCCAGTGAGTGGCCGGTCTGTATGCGGGATCCGAACCCTCGGCGGGAGCGTCGCAGCACTCCCAAGCGGCGCACTGTAGCAGTGCGCCACCGGGCCGGCCCCTATTTATTTATTTTTAATTTTACTTTTTTATTTTTTTATTTTCAGGAGCAGCTGGCTGGTACCAGGAACTGAACCCATGGACTTGGTGTTACAAGCCCTGCACTATAACCAACTGAGCTAACCAGTCAGCCCCTATTGTGAATTTTGTGTTAAACATTTCCTTGTACTTCTGTGCAGTTTTACCATCTATATGTGTATCCAAATTATATGTTGTTTAGTTTTGGAAAACCAAGAAGCAAGGTCAAACCATTTTAAGGAATGGGCAATATTGCTACTAATAGATGAAGTTTCCCAGGAGAAAATGAGCTGGACAAGGTGTGGGATCACAGTTGGCTCCAGTTGTTTACAAGAGCCATTTCCAGAGAAGTCAATGGGTACTGGGCATCTCCTTTGTGGAGAGAGAGAGTGTTGCTATCTTGGGGGGCTTACAGTGGAATTTTAAAGTACCAGAAATATTATTTGTTAACTGATTCCTTTATTTTTTTCTTTCTCTATTTTTTCTTTTCTTTTTAAAAATCAATTTCTTTAAATGGTGTACACATAATTATAGATTCTTACATATTTATAATTCAATTTACAGTAAAAACCTTTTAATGGTAGGATAAATGAGGAGATTTGTAAATGGCAACTCAGAGATATTAGATATTTGATTTATGGGTTTATTTCTCAACTAGACCAACATATCACCCTGTTTAATACTGGCTGACTTTCCTCTTCATCACCCACTTCCCTCTGGTCCCCAAGCCCTTCCAATGCCCCTTACCTTGGCCAAGTTTTTCTTTTTCCTCATAGTATTTATTAGCTTCTTGTATCCTCCAGAATAGTGGATCTCAAAAATTTTGGTTCAAAAATTTTATGCTCTTAGATATTATTGAAGACTTTAAAGAACTTATGTGTGGGTTACATCTATTAATACTTACCATATTTGAAATTGAAGTTGAAGGGTGGGCATGGCTCACTTGGGAGAGTGTGGTGCTGACAACACCAAGGCCAAGGGTTCCGATCCCTATATACGGATGGCCGGTTAGCTCACTGGGTGAGCGTGGTGCTGACAACACCAAGGCCAAGGGTTCCGATCCCTATATACGGATGGCCGGTTAGCTCACTGGGTGAGCGTGGTGCTGACAACACCAAGGCCAAGGGTTCCGATCCCTATATACGGATGGCCGGTTAGCTCACTGGGTGAGCGTGGTGCTGACAACACCAAGTCAAGGGTTAAGATCCCCTTACCAGTCATCTTTTACAAAAAAGAAAAAAATTAAAGTTGAGAAATTTTCAAAACACAAGAATCACAAGTATACATTCTATAAGCTGTCAAACATCACGTAGCCTCTGGGCATTGATGAAAGAATGAGAGTGAAAAGGTAAATGATATTTAGCATTGTTATGAAATATTTTTGGCCTCAAAGACCCCCTGAAAAGGCCTCAAGGGCCCCCAGGAGTACCTGGACAACACTTTGAGAACCATTGTTTAGAACAATGCCCAGCATATTGTTTAGAACATTGCCCAACACACTGGTACTAAGTGTCTGCTACACAGAAAGTCCTCTGCTGGGTGTTACTGGTGATACAAAAATACATAAGTGGCCTGGCCGGTTAGCTTAGCTGGTTAGAGTGCAGCCTTATAACACCAAGGCCATAGGTTCGGATCCCCATACTGGTCAGAAAAAAAAAGGAAAGACCTGATCTGTTCCCTTGAATTACATCACTCAGATGTCTTTTGTGGGATTCTGATAGTAGAATATTTGTGTTGAACCCAATTCTCTGCTTCTAGAGCAACCCTTTCACAGCAGTAGTCCTGGTGTTAGTTGAAAATGAGTCCATGCTGTTAACCAGTCTGGAGGCTTTATGACATATTTGGGTGTTTCTTACAAAGTTTAGTCACAGCATTAAAAATGGTGAGAGATGAGTCCACATGGTTCCCTTCTGAGCAGAGCAAAGAAAGCAATGAAAGGAACAGAGATGACCTGGGCCCAAGAATCACATGTCCTTGGGTGCGTCACCTTCCCAGGCAGTTTCCTCCTTGGCTAATTAATGCTGCACAGCTAGAGTCTAGTCCCTAAGTGACAGCTAAGAGTGTTTCCAGCATTAACATCTTTGGGGTCTATTAATATCAATGCAACATGTCTGGATTCTAAACACTTGGTTATGTCTGTCTGATTAGTGTGAGAATCCAGCTGGGCTACCTGGAGACATTTGATCTCCTTCCCAGAAAGCCCTAGGGCCACTGGAGTCATTTGTGAAGCAACAAAGAAAACAAACTGAAATCCCATCACATGATATAACAAAGAAAACTAAACCCAACTCCGTTTTACCTGGAGTCCAATCTCGGCTAAGCCAAACGATGACAATTTAAGTCTTAGATGGATTCCATTGAGAAGAGCTGATCTGATTCATTCCCATAAAGTTTGTTTCGTTTATTCATTTATTCAACAAGTATTATTGAGCAGCTATTATTCGTCATTCATTGTATGGGATACTTATGAATAAGATGGGATCCCTATACTCAAGGGCTCGTTTAACTTTTTAAAATAATTAATTACCAACATTTAAATATCTGGAAATCACACATAAAAATCCAAATTTCCAGCATTACATGAAAATTAGTTTGCTGTTTCCCACAGTTGCCTTGACTTGCTCCAGTCATGTACCTTCCTTGCCTGGCCCCTGTGGGCATTTGAGTTTGCCGCCCTTGATATACCTTTGGAGGAGAAGACAGACGTTAATAATTAATGATGTGTTAAATACTTCACTGGAACTATGCAAAGTGCTGAGAGAGCAAGATGGGGGTGGGGGGAGGGGCATCAGGAAAGATTTCACAGAGGAAGATTGCGTATCCAATGGGCTTGGAAGGAGCCCTTCACTCTGCACTGCTTGATATATCTACTGTGTGTCCAGAACATTCCTAAAGTGGAGATGGGTGGTGCGGAGTGGAGATAATGAGAGAGAGAAAGATTCCAGCCCCCAGGAGCCCTCAGTCCAGGAGGAAGGCAGAGAGCTAAGGTAGAATAGAAGAACTGCAGTGGGATGCCGGTGGGGCATTACAGTGCTGCGGTAGTCTCCAGGGAGCAGTTCATTTCCCCAAGGTTGGGAGTAGGCTCAGATTCCAGATTCCAAGCAGTGTCGAGAGAAAATGAACTAAATCAATGTGGTATAGGGAGATGAAGCCAGAAATCCATCCTCTTTGTATTGAGTCTTCAAAGTGCAGAACTAAAGTCGTGGTCTGCCTCTAATAAATGTATGCCACCTGAGGGCAAGTGATTTATTATTAGCACCCTCCTAGTTTTATCTCCCCAACCTAGTGCCTCCCCATATGCTGTGCTCTCTTCATGGGATGCTCTTCCTCCACATCTTTCTATGGATGGCACCTTCTTGTTATTTAGCTCTTAGCTTAAAAGTGACCCTTTCAGAGAAGAAGCAGTCTCTGGTCTCCTCATCAAAAATAGCCACCCACTCCTCATCAATCCCATCAGTCTCTTTTGGTTCTCTGAGTAGCACTTGTCACTCTCTAACATTTTTGTGCTCATTTTCCCTGTCATCTTACTAGAAATCAGCTCTGGGAGAGCAGGGACCTTGTCTGTCTTCGTCATAGTCATATTCCCAGTGCCTAGAGCCTACCTGCCAATCAAGAGCCACTCAACTTGCGTTGAATGTGAATCAACTGTGGAAGAGGCATGATGCTGGGTACAAAGGGACAGTCGAGAAATCCTAAATCACGGGTGGAACGAAGGGGAGGCACCGAGATGTCTCAGGTGGAGACTGGCTGACACCAGCTGAGATGGCTACAAAGTTAAGGTGGTTTGACAAGAAGCCAGAAGCCTCCCCATGAGTGCTCAGAAAGCCAGCACTGAATGTCAGAGATCAGTGTCTGAAGGAGCCTCAGTTTCCTCATCCACAAAATGGGAGTAATAATGATATGGTTATTTTCAGAATTAAATAGTGAGGGTCTGTATATGGAAGTACTTAGTATATAAATTAGTTGAGGAGGAGTAGACAGAAGAATTTCTGGAGAGTGACCAGAGATTAGGAAATAGGTTTTTAAAAAATTATTTATGTTTTTAAATTGACAAATAAAAATTGTACATATTAATGGTGTACAATGTGATGTTTTGATATATGTAGACGTTGTGAAATGATTAAATCAAGGTAATTAACATATCCGTCACTTCACAAACATCTTTTTTTTGTGTGGTGAGAGCATTTAAGATCTGCTCTCAGTAATTTTCAAGTATATTATACAATATTATTAATTATGGCCACCATGCTGTGCTTTAGAGCTCCAGAACTTATTCCTGCCATCTAACTGAAACTTCGTACCCTTTGACCAACAATCTCCCATTGCCACTTCCCCTCCAGCCCATGGTAACCACCATTCTACTCTCTGCTTCTGTGAGGTCCACATTTTTATTTATTTCATTTATTTTATTTATCTTTTTATTTTTTTTCAAAAGATGACTGGTAAGGGGATCTTAACCCTTGACTTGGTGTTGTCAGCACCACGCTCAGCCAGTGAGCAAACCGGCCGTCCGTATATGGGATCCGAACCCGTGGCCTTGGTGTTATCAGCACCACACTCTCCCGAGTGAGCCACGGGCCGGCCTGAGGTCCACATTTTTAGATTCTGCACATAAGTGAGATCATGTGGTATTTGTCTTTTGGTGTCTGGCTTATGTCACTTAGCATAGTGTCCTCCAGGCTCATCCATATGGTTGCAGATGACAGGATTTCCTCCTTTTTTAAAGGCCGAATAATATTCCATTGTGTATATGCCACATTTTCTTTTACGCATTCATGAGGAAATAGCACTTTGACAGGAGAAACTTCCATCCCTGTTTTAGTTTGGATCCTTAAAATCAGACCTTGACCCCGAGATTTGAGTGCAATGGTTTATCTGGGTGGTAGTCCCAGGTAGCACAGTGAGGCAGGCGGGCAGGAAGGAAGTCAGGGAAGAAAGAAAAGAACAGAAAACGTACATTTAGAGCAAGATATCATTATGGGCAGCCGGGGCTCACTCCTGTTCTGAGTCCTTTGAGAGACTGTGTAGAAATACCTCAAAATTGTCCTACCAAGGGATGAGGAAGCTGGGGAATTTATACACAACTTCTTTTCCTCCTTGGTTAAGGGCTGCTCCTGGCAGCAGGGCTGGGGGTAACCCTCCAGCACTTGGGCTGGTCCTGCATGCACGTGGGCCCAGCATGCTCCTGCAGCCACAGAAAGCCCTCTGGCAGGTGTGTGAGTTAGGAACCAGGTGACATGTGTGGAATGTGTGGGAACTGTCTGCAGAGGCCTCAGGGGAATTCCAAGGTAGTCCAAGGGGATATGTGTGTGGCAACACTGCTGCTTCTCCTTGTCCTTTGTATACAGATTGAAAAAAATAAACCCTACGTCTTCATCCTCCACCCCACCCCACCTCAGGAGAAGGAGTGTAGTAGATTGTATTACTGTTCAAAAATATTTATTGCCCCTCCCTTTAGGAGGAGTAAGCATCCCTACACCTTTGAGGGCGGCTTTGGCCATGCAACTTGCTGTGGCCAATGGAATGAGAGCAGAATACTAGCGTGTCCCTTCCATCACATGATCCTCCACCCTCCCTCTTTTCCCTCTGCCACAGACCAAGATATAGACCCATCTATCAGCATGGGTCTCAGAGTGAAGATGACATACAGCCAACTCACAATGGATATGTGAGTACAAAACCTTTGTGACTGTAAGCCACTGAGAATTTTGGGCTGTTTGTTACTGCTGCATACTTTAGTCAAAGCTGACTGACAGAAGGAGTGATTTATCTCATTGGTGATTTGGGAAGAGGAACCTGGACATGGCTTAGTTCAGCTCCTTCTTGACCCTTTCTTCAAATCTGCTTGACCTCTGAGAGGGGAATTTCTGTTAACTTTCTGACATGCAGTAAGGGACCTACCTCTCTTGGGGACAGCTTGTGGTTTTCCAGCTGCTATGGGTCAAATGTGTCCCCCAGAAGTTCATGCAGTGGAAACTTAATCCCCATTCTAACAGTGTTAAGAAGGTGGGAAATCCTGTTATGGTAATCGAAGGGAGGGGCCTTTAATAGGTGATTAGATTGTGAGGACCATGCCTTAGTGAGTGGATTGAGCCATTCATGGAGTAATGAGCTGATGGTTTAATGGGTGGTAATGTGTATGGTTCCGATGGCTTTATAAGAAGAGCACGTGGGCAGTTTAGGTCTCTTGCTCAAGCTATTCACCATGTGATACCCTGCATTGCTATAAAGAGTCATCACCCACAAGAAGGCCCTCGCCAGATGCGTTCTCTGGATGTTGGACTTCCAGCCTCTGAAACTGTAAGAACTAATTTTTTTTTCTTTATAAATTACCCAGTTTCAAGTATTCTGTTAGAAGCAACAGAAGTGGACTAATACACCAGCTATGCCAGTTAATACACCAGCTAATTCAAGAGTGGAGATTCATAGCACATCCGTTTGGCTGCACACCTAGATTTAGCTGCACACTCAACCTGGCTATTTATCAGTAATAAATCAAACATTGTGGTTTCCTCTCTTTGTCTCCTGTGTCTGTCTCTAAATTGGTTCCTGGCTTAAAGGGGAAGAAAGGTGTTACTTATTGAGCCCTTCCAAACTCCAGAAATCTTTCTGCATGATTCCAGGTCTTAGGGATAGAATGGCTTTTTCCAACTTATTGCCTTCTGACTGCTGCTCAATGTGACATTTTCCATGCTCAGCTTCATTTTGTATGTTAACACCGGTAATAAACAGAAATTGTATCTTTACTTTTGTTTGTTTGTGAGCATGTAGAAGGAAAAATTATAAGAGATAGTGGCTTATAAGCACTGTTTTAAGTTACTTAAGTGGGAATGGGGAAGGGTGCATGCCTTCTGGAAAATTATTTCCACTTTGCCTTTTTACATTCCTTACTTTCTTTTTTTCCTTCTTCTTTTTTAGCTTTACTTTGTTTGCTCTTCCTTATGAGACCCAAAATAGTGACTGGCCTGGGTTTATCCAGAGTTGATTGGTTATTGGATTTCTCATTTATTCAATCGTTTCTTACTGAGTGTCTCAATATGCCAGGTATCATGCAAGTCTGGTTGAAAGAAGGAGTCACTCTCTCTCAACATCATGCTTTGCCTATTGTCCAAAGATAATATTTAATATTTTCTTAAAACTGGTGCCATTTTATTCACCTTCAATCTCATAGATTTCAGTTGAAGTGGTCAAGCTTCTGATTCCCCATTGCTGACATTTTATACATTGATTATGAGGCAGGACAATATTTAGATATTTTATTAGTCAGGGTAAGTAATGTAAGCTGCTGTTAAAAAAAAAATCCGCTGCAGCAAAAATCAAACCTCAAAGGTTTAACAAAACTGAGTTTTATTTCTTGCTCATGTCATAGTCTGATGCAGCTTCTTATGCAGCTCTCCTCCAATTAACGACTCAGGGATCCAAGCTCCTTTCCTCTTGTGATGTTACTGTCTTCAGCTTGTGGTCTCTGCAGCTGCTGTGGAAGGAAAAGATGGGTAGAAGTTGGTTAGAGTGTGGCTTTATAGCACCAAGGTCAAGAGTTTGGATCCTGATAACAGCTAGTCGACAAAAAAAAAAAAAAAAAAGACAGGTGTAGAGGACTGGCAGGGATGTTTTTAGGGGCCAGGCCTGGAAGTGGTCTCTATGACTTTAACCCACATGCCACTGGCCCGAATATTGTCACATATCTCCATCCTGGCTTCAGGGGATTCTGGGGACTGTCTCCCTGTGTTCACAGGAGGAGGAAATGGTGCAGAGATTGTGTTTGCCATGGAAGTATTCACTTATGTTCTCCCTTCCCTCCCTCTCCTAGGTATCTTCTGCTGTTACCACTTTCCTCCCCTTTCAGGAATAAAACTGTTCCAGTGGAAATGCAAAGAGAAAGAGGAGTCAGGACTCAGCCTTTGAATTTCAAAATAGACTTTTGAAATGTGTGGCTTGAGAGAAAAGTCTCTCTGTTTCAAAAGCCCGGTCTTTTTTACTCCAAAATTCTAAACCTGCATGACTGTGGACATGAAGTCCATGTCCTACAAAATCCAGAGGCTAAAAGAGTCAGAATCAGCTGGGAACAGCCTCCACCTTGGAAAGGCAAGAGCAGTGGGCGCTGGGGAGAGAGGGGAGGAAAGCTGGGGAAGAGATCGACAGAGCCCAAATCTGGGCTGGGTCTCTGGAGGACCTCTGCTTCTTGCCCCTTCCTAGATGGAGCCTCAGGAAGGAGAGAAGGAGAAACAACTCCAGTTGGTGTGGCCTCTGGAAGGAGAGGAGACCCGTGCCTCGCTTCTCATGGGAGGCCCTGGAGGCAGCAACCTGGCAGTGTTTCCCCTCCAGTGAGATGCATGAGGAGTAGAGATGCCTCCTTAGTGTCTACACTGCAGGGCCAGAGACAGCTGCTCCTCAGAGATTCCCAAGGCCCCAGAGCAGTGTGGGAGCAGCCAGTGTTTCCCCATGCCCTTGACAGAGGCAATCTGGGTGGATCGACCACTGAGGATCAGACAGGACAGGTCAGTGGAGGCCAGCCAGGGTCCATATCGACAGGGACCTGGAGGAAGCTACCTGAGCAGGTGTAGACAGGGACAACAAAGACAATGAAGACTCAATGCATCGATGCAACAAAGGTCCAGGAGTTTTGCCCTGAATGGAATCAAGACCGTTAAGTTCTATTTCAGAGAAGAAAAAGTTAAACTTTTTTGTCCTCTCTTCCTTATGAGATTTTTATCTGCTCAACTAAACCACCCTAAAAAGTCCTCAAAGAGAGCGGCCTTGGAGAAAGGGGACAGGCATTCCTTTGTCAATTACCATCCTATGTGACCTTGTGATCTCTCTGGTCCTCAGTTTTCTCATCTGTAAAATGACATATAATATTACAGGCCTGCTTCATGGGCCTGTTGTGAAAACTAAATGTAAAAGCACTGAGTTCAGGGCCTGGTACTGATTAGGGGTTTGGCGAATGTCTGAACCTTCCCTCCCTTTCCCTTCTGAGGTCATTGCCAATTTTGATACATCATAATCCTTTGCAGGAAAGATGGGTACACGAGGTTATGTATACCAGTGCCTGGAAAATAAAATAAAATAAAATAAAGCCTTCCTCCACTCTGTGAGGAAGCAATAAAAACCTAGGACAAGGCACAAAACAGACAGTGAAAACACGACTTGAGAGCAGGGTGGGGGCTGGGCAGGGTGAGGGCGGTGACTGCACTAGAAGAAAAACAACAACTCAATACCCTGCTATCATCCTTCATCAAACTACAGAAATAGAAACCAGACAAACACATTATGTGAAGGGCAAAAGGGTTGGCAAGGTTCTGGCCTATAGGAAAAACCCAGATTCAATAATGCCATGAGCGGAGGGAGGTAGGGAAGTGAGGTCAAAGTCAATGGCAGGGTTTGTGCTGGAACGGCTGGTTTCACAGTCCTAATGAGGCTTAAACACCGCAGGTTCCTTTTTTGCTGAACTCAGTTTCTCATTAGGCTCTGTATCTGCTCCCGGATCAGCCAGCTACATGGCAGGAGTTGCTCCCACTTCCTTTGGCCAATGAATTATCAAGGGTGTTCTCCGCCTTTCTTTTTTGGGAAAAGAAAGCTTGGGAGTAGAAAACGGTCTCTTCTATTTATATCCACTATTCTCTCTGATTAGAGAGATGATCAATTTTTGGGAAAGACTCAGGCTCTGAGTGCTGTCGCATAGTTAAGACAGCATTTTAAGATCATCTGCTCTGCTCTGGGTCTTTACCTATTCCTCCAAGGGAAATCTTAGGCTTGTGGCCGTGTTTTTGAATATTTTCAAGATTGTTGGTATAGCCATGTTTTGGGACATACAGATCAAGAAAGGGATTAAAAAAACACTCATGATCTCAAAGAGCTTACAAATAAAGAGATTTACATCACCAGCTTGTCTGATGACTGTCAGTAATTAGAGTACTGGGTTAACAGTAACTGGCCTTTGAATAGATCTTTCCTAAGATCTGTTAGCTCCTATAGGCCCCACAATAGCCCTGTAGCAATGTGTTCTGGCTCCCATTTCACAGATGGACAGCTCACTTCCCTCTCCCAATCTTTCTTTATTTGAAGACCACATCTGGTGGTCTCGATTCCAGTCCTGGTCCTTGGACTACAAACCCAGCACTGTTACCTCCTTCTCAAAGATTTCTTCTGGTAGCAGCCTAGTGGACATTGATGAACTACTCCTAAGCCTATGTAAAGAGCACGGAATAATTTGCTCACTTTTTATCAGAAAACACATCCAGGGAAATTCCTCCTCATTTTAAGGACCCAGGTCACATATAATATTCTCAGTGAAACTTGTTCTGTTTCTCCCAGGCAGAGGGAGTAACATCTTACTATACACCCCTATAGCTTTTGGCACATATAATAATCATATTAGTAAGATTAACAGAGGTAGTAATAGTAGTAAAAAGGTATAAGTTACCACTTATTGAGTGTGTCCGTGAACGAGGTGTCATGCTAAGTGCTTTACATGCGTTATTTAATGCTCCAAAGAACTCCAGGGGAGGTACTACTATTATCCGTGGTTTACAGATTGTATCGGTTAGGAGTTGAGCTTGGCTGCGTGTTGAAACCTGTCCACAGTGGCTTAACCAAATGGGAACTTACTTTTCTCAATAACAATAAAAATGGTAGACAAGTTCAGGCTGGTAAGGTGGCTTCGCAATACCATTCTTTGCATGTAGCTTTTGCTATTGTGGAGATAAGGTGTCTGCTGTTTTTCCAGTTAGGAGGAAGGATGAAGGGCAAAGGGCAAAGGACGAAGGACAAAGAGCCTTTTCTTCTTGTGGCTTTGTCTTATTAGTTGGGAAGGAATGCCATCCCCTACCTACATCTCACTGTCCAGAACTGTTACATGGACACCCTTAGCTGCCAGGGAGCCCGGGAATTCTTTTTTCTTTTTTGTGCTGGGGACATTTCTGCCCTCAACGAAATTGGAGTTCTGCTGGTAAGGAGTAAGAGGAGAATAGATACTGGGTTGGCAAGTACCAGTGCCTGTCACAACTGAAGAAACTAAATGAGATGTTAAGGATCTTGTCCAAGGTCAGATTTATGGCAAGTCAAACTCAAACTCGTGTCTGACAGCAGAGTCCATGTTCTTGACCTCCTTATCATGATATATTGCAATTGCCTTTTTATTTGTTTATCCCTTCCTCCTAGACTGTGAGCTCTTTGGTACTGAGAATAAATTTTATTCATTTTGGTATTCCAGACACTTGGACAAATGAATAAATGTGGGGACTGCAATAGTTCCTGCAGCTAAAAATTCTTCCTAGGAAACTTTTTAATGTCCTCTTCCTCTGTAATGTTTCATAACTACCTGTTCCCAAAGAAGGAGTTGCAGATGTATATGAAAGAGATGACCCTGGTTTTTATGCTGCCATGAGTGCATTTGGTCTGTTCTACTATTTGCAGATTTCTATTCTCTCTCTTCCTAAATGCTTAATGCTTGTTCACAGGGCAGGGGCCAATTTCCTTTTGCTCTGTTGGCTTATTAAAACTTCCCTATACTGTATTGCTCTATTTCTTAGGAACTTGAGTGCTATTTGAATAACAATAATTTGAGCCACATGCAGACCTGATGATGAATCTCATTTTTTGCTGGGTCAAGGGGCGGACCAGGAAGGATCTAACATCATTTGGATTTCACTATTTTGACAAGGAAGATAGGGAGGAGAGAATAATTCTTTTTTTTTTTTTTTTTTTTCCTTTTTGAGACC
>NW_007726250.1:131682-134635 GCF_000696425.1 Galeopterus variegatus
TTTTTTTTTTTTTTTTTTTGTCCTTTTTGAGACTGGCCGCACCGCACTCAGCCAGTGAGCGCTGTGAGCACACTGGTCATCCCTATATAGGATCCGAACCCTCGGCGGGAGCGCTGCTGCACTCCCAGTGCCGCACTCTCCCGAGTGCACCACGGGCTCGGCCCGAGAATAATTCTTAAGATACCAGTTCAGTAAGTAAAATTTTCAGAAAACCAACCACTGATGTGCCTAGATATAGATAAAAAACATTGTTCTATCAACCACCAGAAAATATCCTGATTTTCCTTTGAAGCCATAATGCTTGGCTGGACAGGATCAGGCTGCTGGGTAGGCCAACTGGAGATCCCTGCCTTAAGTTGAGGCTGTCTAATTCAGCTCCAGCTTGCAAGCACTTGGACTTCCACTTTGGTGGCATGAACAGCAATATCAAGTGATGCCTGGGCTTCTCTTTCCAGCCCCATGGGCCTCTTGCCAATAGTTTACTATCATTAAACATATTAGAGGGCCAGCCTGTGGCTCAACTCAGGAGAGTGTGGTGCTGATAACACCAAGGCCATGGGTTCGGATCCTATATAGGGATGGCTGGTTAGCTCAATGGGTGAGCGTGGTGCTGACAACACCAAGTCAAAGGTTAAGATCCCCTTACCAGTCTTTTTTTTTTTTTTTAAAAAAACCCCAGCAAATTATATAATAAATAGTTACCACTTAATGAGCAGTTACTATATGAGGATACTTCAAAAAGTTTGTGGAAAAATAAAATTAAAAGATGATATGAATCTTTCCATGAACTTTTTGAAGTATCCTTATATGTTAGGCATTGTGGTGTTTTCTTTTGTCTAATTCAATCCTTAGAACAATTCTATTATTATCATCATCTTACAAAAGACTAATGTAAGGCTTAGTGAAATAAAATAATTTGCCCAACATAGGGGTTATTTGGGGAGCTTTGTCTGTTCCATTTGAATCTCTAGCAGCCTGATCCAAGCCACCTTATATAGTAAAAAAAAAAAAAACCCAATAATAATGATAATGACATTCTTTGATCTTGACAATGAACATTTTTTCACTCTCATTTAATATGTGTCAATAAAATAATAATGGTAATAACAATATTAGCTAACATTTACTGAGTGCTTAACATAGGCCATTCTGTTCAAAGTTCTCAATGTGTGGTAACTCATTCAATCCCTACAATAATCCTTTCAGGAAGATGCTATTATTATCTCAATTTTTTTTTTCCTTTTTGTCTTTTTTCGTGACTGGTAACAGGATCACAACCCTCAGTGTCACGCCCGTACCACGACTGGCAACGGGATCACAACCCTTGGTGTCGCGCCCGCACCGTGCTCAACCAGTGACCGGTCTCTATATGGGATCCGAACGCTCAGCGGGAGCGCTGCCACGCTCCCAAGCGCCGCACTCTACCGAGTGCGCCACTGGGCCGGCCCTATTATCTCAATTTTTAGATGAAACTGAGGCATAGAGGTTAAGTGTCTTTCATAAGGCATAACTTGTAAGTGGCAGAATTAAAACTTGGCTATTTTAATTGATCTCTAACACAGCCTAATACAAACACTATGCTTGCAATGAAAACTCAGTTTCAAAGCAACTCCTTCAGTTCTCCCTTCCAGCCAGTCTGCAGGCCATAAATACCCATACAGAAATTCTTTAGACACCACTGATCCAACATTACATGTGCAGTAGGTGGTAAAGCCTAGTTTCCAACCTGAGTTGGTCTGACTCTAAAGCAGGGATTTTTTACTACTGTACTGTTCCAGCTGTAGCCAGGTTAAACACAAATTCAAAGGCCAAATCATAGACTAGTTGGAAATGACCTTAGAAATCATCTAATCCAAGGTTTCTCAACCTCTGCACGATTGACAGTTTGGGCTGGATAACTTTTTTGTGGGGACTGTCTTGTGCATGGTAGATGATGAGCAACGTTCCTGGTCTAACCCACTAGATGCCAGCAGCATGCCCCAGTTGTGACAATCAAAAATAACTTCAGACATTGACAAATGTGGGGTGGTAGTGGTGGAAAGGGACAAAAATCGCCCCTGGTTGAGAACACCTAATCCAAATCATCTCCTCATTTTACACATGATGTAGCTGTGGTCCAAAGAGATGAAGCAAACTGTTTAAGCTAGTTGGGAAGGGCAAGACTAGAATGTAGGTCATTCATGCAACGTCATTTTATTCCTATAATGTATAGGTCACAATATGGAAGCCAGAGAAAGTAGATGCAGTCCTTGTCCTTATAGTCTGGTAGGAGAATCCATTGCACAGATGTCTCTAATTGCACGAAGTTGATGAGCAATAAAGTGCTGCTCAGGCAGCATGGTGTACAGAAAGAGAATAAGATATGATGTCCTGTTATCTGGAACTGCCACTTTTTTTGCTGCAGGATTTAACCAGGCTTCAGGTTCATCATCAATGAAATAGAGATCATGGTATCTACAGTACCTACATCACCAGCTTCAAAACGGGTCTGTGCAGCCGTAGAGCTCTTACAATCACCAGGTATTACTAAGGTCATTAGGAATGTAATAAGAATTATGATTAGACTAAAAGCTCTTCGAACCGGGGAGAGCTTTGTAGGGGCGGCTTCATTCCCGGACCTTCCAACTCCATATCCCTATTCTTCCACAGGAGAGGAAACGGGTAAAGATCCGCCCTGTCGCAGAGCGCCCCTTCCCTCCGTGGGAACCAAGGTGAATTCTGGTCACAACTCTGCAGGACTAGACCCGCAAGCGGTATTTGCTCCCCGGCCCTCGTTGCTCTTAAGCCCCGCCCACCCAGGCTATGGCCCCGCCCCGAAAGGAGACAGGCCCCGCCCCTCAGCTCAGGCTGCCCCTTCAGCCGCGCGGTGCCTCCAGGACAATCCCGGGCTCCCGCCGGAAATTCCCGAGCTCCCCCGAGCTCTCCCCGGCTTCCCTCGGGCGGGCGGCGTGGA